>NC_092829.1:27145869-27235869 GCF_039878825.1 Excalfactoria chinensis | reverse complement strand
AACCTGTCATTTATTCCATCTCTCCTTGACAGGCGGCAACCTGTCTTCCAGACAAAATGAACATTATCTGTGCTCACTAGACATTTAGTGCAGGGCTTAGCTTATGACTAATGATAATAGGCAGACAGAAATGTTAGAGTCTGAAATAATGTTCTCTTTGTTAAAGAAATTTCTTGAGGTAGAATTTTTTTTTTTTTCCCAAAGACATATAAAGATAAAAACTGTTTTTATCTGACTTTTTTTAATGCAACTTTTAAAAACATTTTATATTCTCCAAAAAAGCAGAAAAAGAGAATGTATTTTTTTCTTTCTTCTTTTTTTTTTTTTTCTTTCTCTTGAATTTACAACCCATACGAATTTATGCTACTCAATGCAAGAATTCAAGCTACAAACTGGTCACAAAACAGGGATCTGAAGTATGAATTTCAATAGGTAAAAGATTAAAAACAATCTGGCTTACTATTATCTGGGTTTTGTTGTCTTATTTTTGTCAGTTTTACATAAATTAAGCAGACTAAACCATTCATTTTTACCTGATTATAATATGTCCAAAGACTGTCCTCACATAATTCTCCTTCCTCTATAGCTGTGGATGGAGAATTCAAGCTACTATAATAGAAAATATTTTAGAAATGTAAAATGAGGAAAATTCGTAACTTATTCACACTGAATTTTAGCCTTTATTAATATACCAGTGTTGTGCATTTTGGAATACTTATTCATTGGGAGAATAAAATGTAAAATAATTCTTTGTTTTTGGTCTTACTTGTTGAACTGCAAATCCTTCCTAATGCAGAACTTGAGTGCCAAAAGCAGTGGAGACAGCAAACAGACCACAGAGTGCTTTCTGTTTATAGGGTGAAGCTTCAGAAATGAAGTCTTGATTGAGCACTCATTCAGTTTTCATCACACAAAGACTCCAGTCATGCTATTTTGTGCTGGGTTCTGTGCAAACAGAACAATCAGCATCCCAGAGGATTTAGTTGAATTAAATAATCTTTTGCACCTTAGATTCAGGTTGGGCACACATTTGGGGTTTGATTTGATTCCCACTGATGCCTCTGGCAACCTTTACATTGATAAAAGGATAAAAACAACTAAGAGGCCAATTTTTCACAGTCAGGAAAAAATAGAGTTGTATATTATGTCAGAAGAATAAAGTTGAATTTAAATATATATTGTATATTTAACATGTATTTCCAACACTTGTATAAGAACTACATTTTTATGAAGGTAATTTTAACCAGAAGTGCATGCTCTTAGAAAATATTAGGTTTATTTTATCAGGTATAGTTCAACATCATTTACAAATTCATAAAGATTTGAAATCACATAAAATGTCATTACTGGGCCGAAAACAGCTCTGAGTAAATATGTTTTACACTGGCACAAGGTTTTCCCATTTCAGCAAAGATGTACAACAGGAAAAAAACTTGTTTCCTACATTGTAACCATTATTTTGGTCTTCCAGAGAGTGTGATATAAGTAGTTAAGGAAAAAAATATTTTGACTAATCTTTCGGTTTTGAGGCAAATTTCTGTAATTGTTTTTTCCTAGAGGTTGACACTTAGACTTTAACCCGGATGACAAAAAGTTTTACTATTTACTTGATCTCTGAAAATTCAGTAAATATGTTGAGTTTCTCTTTCTACTTTTAAATCAAGTTACATAGGAAACATGTGAGTTGTCTTGCAGTGCGGTGGAAGAAAATAAAAACAATTTCTGTACTTTGTTTTAAAATAAGTTCCCTGGAAAAGAATGAGGGAATTATTCTCTTATCTTTTAATGATACCAAAGGCTTCCAGTTAGAAGGCTCTGTGTGTGAAAGCTTATACTTAAATATCCATCTAATCCTTGAAAAACAACTTTATACTTTACTGGCTTCAAATCTTTCATATTTTCCAAGCATCTATTTCAGATCTTAAAATTTTAACTTTAAAAAATTATCACCACCATTTTTCTGTTATATTATCTAGCACAATTTAATTGTATCCATTCATCACTGTTAATTCTATAGGCAACAGAAAGGAAAACAAAAAAGACTTCCAAGTCATTGCAATATTTATAAAATTAAGTAGATCTTCTCATCTTGAACCCAGTGGGATATCCTTTTTAGCTAATGCAAAGATTACCTGAATTGTTACCTGTCTATCTAACAATCTGAAGCCAACATCTTCCTTGGCATCTGTCATTAAGGGACTGTCAACATAAAAATAAATTTTTCAAAGCCAGCCTAGAAGCCTTCATCAATGTTTGTGAATATGAATTATGAGCTGACTAGGTAATTTTGCTCTTTCCCCAAAACATATTGATTTTTTATGTCATTATGAACCTTCTAATTTACTCTGGGGAAAGGAAGAGGGAAGGCCTTATTCAAATGAAAATTTTATGTTACATATGTAAGAGTCAGAAAATACTGATGAGTAGTGTCCACATCTGTTATAACTGGATTAGTTCAGATATTTATGACACTGTGAGTTTAAAGCAGTAAGGAGGTCTCTTGTTTAAAGAAATTGAGTGATCAACTTATGAGTAATTGACTAAACAGCTTTTAGGCATACAAAATGTTATCTTGAGAGTTTACGTATTGGAGTGGGAATCTGCATCTTGACAGAGACTCATTTGCAAGCAAAAGAAAAAATGTTGACCTTCTGATAGTCAGTGTATAAAATGACAGCTTTTTTTTTTTTTTTTTTTTTTTCCTGTGGGAGTGGCTAGTTTTTTTTAAGTTTAAGCATTCTTTTTTTCACCGTAAACATTTCCAGTGGTTTTTTGCATCTCCTTTCACCACCACCACTTTGAAAGTCTGAATCATTACTTGTCTTTAATTTCCTGACTACCTCTACTTTAAAGTCAAAATTTTTCTGACTTTTATGAAGCTAAACTCTCTAATTTTTAATGTTCTATAAAGCTATAGCTCCCTCTATAAAGTCCATTCAGCTTCAGGAAATTAAAGTTTAGCCCTAAAGATGAATATGGTGTTTCTGGAGTCTGATCTCTTCCTCTGTATACTTTGATATATATGTGTGTGTGTGTGTGTGTGTGTGTGTGTGTGTGTGTGTGTGTGTGTGTGTACAATGCTCAAGTCTTATAGTGCATAATTTGGAGATGTATTTATTCAAATACATCTCTATCCCTTATGTTTTTTCATGTGGACACCAAAGAACAATTCTTCATTTCGCTTACTGAAAATACCTACATATTTTCTGGACAGCAGCCAAAGGGACCTCACATGCCAGTTGCCTGTTTTTATTGTCTTATCTACTTCACTGGCAACCTTGCACTATGAATGCTTAAAATTAATCCACTACCTAAACCACCTTAAACTGCCTTTCAGTGTATTCTGGGTGTGCACTCCCAAGGCAATCATAATGCCACTACTTTGTGAATGGTCAAGTTTCTAGTGCCATTCACCTTAGTAGCTTTTGAAGGTTAATATAAATTCATTTCTCATGTAATTACAAAAAAAAGTCTTTGAGAGACGTAATGGTGATACAATCTTGCTAGCTTTGTATAAACTGATTACTTGAAAATGAAGCAGAAAATCTGTACTAAATATTAATTTCGAATGCAGATGGAAAGAATGAAAACTAATTTGCTATTACATTTCCTGCTTTTAAATCAACTAAAAGTAAATTCAGTTTTTGATCAAAAGAGCAAAATAACCTTTACCCTCCTTAATTACTGCACAGAGATAGAATTTTAAATACTTACAAATTTTCAGAAAATGAAAGTAGGTTGTCAGTAACAGATGATAATGCCACAAGCCCCGTTTTCATTTTGCCCAGATGACTATACGAGAAGTGGTCACTATCCATCCTGAACACTGAGCCACACAGCTTGGTCCCTATTCAAGTTATTCTGGTTGAGATTTTCAGAGGAATTGAATGGAATTTAGCAAAAAGAGTTAAAGCATGCTGAATTCTAGTGGGATTTTGACACTCCATTCCATCATTGAATATATCATCCCACAGATCAGTTTTCTAGCTAGAAACTAGGAAGTCCCTACAGTCAGAGAAAATTAGGAAAAGGGTTTCTCTCAGAGAGATTCTAGTATTTTGCAGGCTGCTATTTCAAATTAAGGTAAAAAGAGGTTTGCTATATGACATACCGCAGAAACCAGGGAAAAAAAAACGAAAAAAATAAAAAAAATGGAGTAACCATATCCATGGCAGGAAGAAATGGATGTCATCTCTTAGGCAAAGTAAAGGCAAAGAAATAAAGAATTCGTGGACAAGGATGTTATTTGACTAAAGAACAGCTACTTGGAATCCAACAACTCTGCTTCCACATGAACTGAAAGTCAGATGATATTCCTCATTACAAAATTCCTATTACTTTCCCATTTTGTTGATTTTGCTTCTTTCTCTACTGCGCTCTAGCCAGCTTTTATTCATGTCTCCTCCCTTTACAAAATCTGCTTGCATACTCAGTAGGCCTAGCAAGGACAGTGTTGCATTTGACTTTTCTAGGGCTACTGGATGTACAAACAGATTTTGCCAGGCTAAAATTTCAACTGTCTTTGCTTCCTAGGAAGAGGTTAAACAAAATGAGAGCCCCTGGAAGTCTACGTCACGGCCCTGAAGGAAAGAATAATCAAAACAATATCTTCATTAGGCTCCAGTACTCAGCAAGGAAAGAATTGAGCCATGCCACAAACACCAAGACTAATTCTGTGAGATCTTTAGAAAGTGAGAAAAATCTCCTGACTGATGTCTGAAAAGCAGCTGAAAGATCTAACTGTGCTGACATGGATGCATCCAATGCTTTGCTATTGCTACTGGTATTATATGGCTTTTTGTGTGTAATTACTTTCTCAAGCAGTAAAACATGTTTTTACATATCAGAAAATATTTGAGGTACCTCTGGGCTCTCATCATTAGTATACGTTCGGAAGAAGAGTTACATCTTTTTTACCAAAGAGGACCTTTAATTCTGTGATTTCAAAATCAAGATTTATCATATTTTCTTTACTTACTTTTCTCTTTATGTTTGTCTAACTTAGGTTGGAAGATAAGAACAATATAGATGACAATATACAAGTTATTTAAGAGAGCTTAGAGAGTTCTGCAAAGAGCAATGTAAAAGCTGAATATAAAATCAGACAGAGACTAGCAGCCAGTTAGCAGAGTATGCAAAGATTATATGTGCTTGTTATCATACTGGTGGAAGAACAAATCAAGGACATCTTGTAGACTATGAAATAGCTGCAGTGGCTGTGCGCCAATCATGTCATAAACATGAACCTATAGAACCTGAACTGTCATTTATTTTATGTCAATTCAGATTCTTATTTATTTTCCAGACACAAATACAATGGAAACAATAAAAGAAAGACTCAACTACCAGAGGTCTCACCTCTATTTTGTATAATTTGCTGCTTAAAAGCTTACAGAGTAAAACATGTAAATATATGCAGACCTGAGAGTAAGACCTCAGTAAGGAAATTACAGAGTATGGCTGAGGAAACTATGGGCCATAAACAAGAAAAGCACTATGGCTGCTAAGCACCTAGGAACCTGCTATAAATTGTTGCAGTGGTTCTGCTTCAGTGGATTTAGTATTCTGGGAGAGGTTGGCTTTTGGCTACATGTGGTGGGGAATTCACTGGGGCAGGAGATCACCAGGATTCTCACTGCCCTAGTCCAGCTGCAGCTCTCAGTGCTATGAATGAGGGAATCTGTCAGACTTATTATCCAGTCTTGGCATGCATCTTTTCCTTTAAGGCAGCACAACTTGAAGAGAGAAATACTAGAAATCTCATAATGATGCTGCTGCTTGTAAGATTTCCACTCCAGTGTTTCCAGTGTTGAACGATTTCAGATAAAGCATGTAATCATTTCAAGTCAAATCCTTTGTTGATGTAAATTAGCCTAGGTCCAATGGAGTCAATTAAGATACCTTAGTTTTAAAGGATTTCTTTCTCCCTTAGCCTAGAGGTGTTTATTCACACCTTACTTTTGAGATCCCGAATATTTTAATTTAAATTTTGTATTACTTCCTCTCACTAACAGAGTTGGGATAAAAAAAGAATTGTGCATGCCTATGTGTTTGTAGGTGTTTACTGAATGTTGTTTTGAAGGACAGAGAAACAAAAGTGGAGAAGCTTAAAATTCAAACAAAATGTGCAGAACAAAAGGAAAGAAATATATGGTCAGATGTTTGACTGAGCCTAGAATCTATTCAGAAATCTACACTAAGTGGCCAGATTTTCAAATTCCCAGAAGAGCCAATGATGGGAGATATTCTTAAGAATTTGTTTCAATTGAAGTTGAAGTCAAAGAAATCAGGAAGGCACAGTTATTTCTTTGGAGCTGACTCAGCGTTCTTGTGCTGCACACCCCTACTTATAGGAGAGATAGCTATGGTCCTTTTTTTTTGATGAGGTGATAACTCTTTTCTTTGCAGCCTCTGGTCAGACATTTATGTCTTGCCATGCTTGTTCTGTGTATTACATCGCTGGAAAGCATAACTATTTTTAATTCATAAAAAAGGTTCCAACAAATATGCCCTAATTTACCATAGGTGCGCTATGTTGAACCCACAGATGAAATAGCTCTCAACCCAGCACTTCTTCCAACTTCTACTTTTAGAATATAGGAGAATCTGGACTCTGCCAGCTCAAAGAAGACCAGTAAAATGTTACATTTACGTTAAATTTTCATGAATATTTTTGAAGGTTGCCAACCTTTGCAAAAATACAACAATAACATATCAATTATGATTTGTAAATAGTTCCAGTGATACCTTCTGACAATCTGAGACAATAGCTCTCAAAGAGGTGTGGTATTCTATGGTATATGGTAAATGGTATACTAACCACAGCATGATGCTAAATCTACAATCCAGTGATATTTTAAAAGTTAACAGCATTATTTGGCTAATACTTAAAGAGAAAAGAGTAACTTGTTATGAAGATATGAACAACTAATAATCAGTAAGCCGAATTTGGGAGTACACAAATCACTTTTTTTTTTCCTAGGAACAATATTTCTGGTGTGTTCTAAGACTTTTTCAGTTCTCTCTTTGATGTCATGAAAACTGACTGATTGGAAATCCCTTGTCCTAAACAAAACCTCCCTGAACAACCTGTTGAGCAACAGGCTCTCTCTGTAGATATTCAAAACCCACCTGGATGCCTACCTGTGCAGCCTGCTGTAGGGGGCCTGCTTTGCAGAGAGACTGGACTTGATCATTTCTAGAGGACCCTTACAACCCCTACAGTTATGTGATTCCTTGAAAAGGCTCTAGACCTCTTGTCTTAAGAACAACTATTGCAATTCACAATGAAACAGAGGTGCAGCTACCTAGGCCACCAGGTTCAACAGACTCACTTAACTTAAGGATAAAACCTAAAGAAAAGTATAGTTTTAAAAATTCCTTCTACAAATAAACAAACTTGTCAATCCTTTTTACTTAGAGGTTCAAGCAGAATATAATCAGTTATTAAAAAAAAGTCAGATCTGACAGTTCTGAACTAGAATTTAGAAAATCCAGCCTCCACATCTCCAATCCACATGGAGAATGTTTTGTCCAAAAAGGAGTATGGGTCACTAGCTGATAATACTGGGAGTGATTCCACAAAGTGTTCAGCTTTATATACTCCCATGAAATCATTTTCAGGCACTCCATATCAGCATTTCTTACCTCTTACAAGGCAGTGCCTATGACTGTCATCACAGAATCATAGAAGTCACTTATGCACATTTGTGTGGAAATTATTATGCTTCAATTTGTGGCCATTTCCCTTTGTCCTATCACCACACTGCTGAAAAGAGTCTGGCCTCATCCCTTTGCCTCCCACACCTTAGATATTTATAGACATTGATTAAATCCCGAGTCTTCTTTTCTATAGTCTGAACAGACCCAGGTCACTCAGCCTTTCCTCATAGGACAGGTGCTCCAGACTCCTTCCAGGAGATCCCTGTCCTTTTTGTACCAGGGGGCCCAGAACTGGACACTGTACTGCAGGTGTCATAAGTAATATCATAAGTAACACAGATTCTTTATTTAAATATACTGCCTGAATGTAAGGTATAATTGCCATATAACACAGGTGAACCTATAAACTGCCTGAAAGCAGCAAGTTATGATCAAATGTGGGGAAGAGCAGTCCATTGGATAACACAGTTAACAATCCTGATGAGTGTTACCAATAACAGTCAGTCAAAACACTATTATCACAAGTATGACGTTGCCTGTATGTGATAATGACAATTTTTTGCTTTCTATTAAAGATGAAGTAAGGTTATAGACTGTTCTTTTCTAAGTCGCTTTTGTTCTATAGATGTTTCACATTTCATGCAATAAAAACGTGACTCATAAATTGCTTTGGTTTCTGTCACAGAAATGGAAAGAACACAATGTAATCAGCTGTGATTAATTTATTTCTCCTGAAATAGATTCTCTAAAATCTAGAATTTATTATAAAGATCCAAGGTTTTTGCAGAAAGTACAGCATTTTTCTAAGGGGTCTGGATTCTCAGCAGACTGAAATGCAAGCCAATCAGACATTATACCAGGCATAAAATTATAGGATGTGTCCAAACAAAATCCTGCAAATCCTACCACACATTATACTGGACTCCCGCATATCTGAAATTCACTGTTTCCTGAACCACCTACCTACTGTAATCACAGCATTGTACAATGCGTGGGTGCGCAGCATTCAGCCTGCTGAGATCTATTTCATGACTCCCAGTGCGTACCAGATGCCTGACTGGTCGATTACTATATCTGTGTTCTCCTGCTTGTCATAGTGAATAAGGAATTAATATCCAGTTGTAGAATTTATGCTTGATTTTTTTATCTTTTATGGAAAAGGAAAAAGCAGAAATTTTCTTACTAAAGTTTCTTCACTTTCAAACTATGATGTCAGAACTCTTTCCCTTTCAAAAAAATTTTAATCATATCCTTATGCACCTATTCACAAGAATCAGAAATAATTTTCCTTATTCATTTTAAGGAGAAAAAGGTATTATATAGAATACGGAATATAAAGTAGTGAACCCACCTAGACAGTTCGTAATCACCTTCTGAGTGTAACTGAGATTATGTAGTCCAGGACCATTACTTTTGTTTAACTTACATATACAACAATGGCAAAAGAATGTTCTAGCTGAAAAGTCAGAATCTTCAATAAGAGAAAAATTAAAATTATTAAGGCAAAGTATGCTATGTTAATTTGGCTTCCTCACATACATTAATATAAAGTCTTTAACAATAGGATGCCATCATATTTCTCCCTAGTACTGCTGCCTCATTCAGTTCACAGAATGGACCGGTGCTCACTTAATGAGCAGTGATTCAACCTAGTTTTCACTCTTATCATTCAATGGATGGTCTCAGTACTTATTTACTATATATTATTCAGATCAGCCCCAGAATGTCAGACTAAGCATCATAAAATGAGAAACACACAAGTAGTAGCCAGCTTTACAAAACCTGTTTGGCAACAGAGACAAAAAGAGAAATTATTTTGATCAGCTGCCTTATTTCTGAATTTAATTTTTTTTTACTTACTCATTACAAGATATACATACAGTAAACAAGCCATTCTGCAGAAAATAGGATCCTTAAAACTTAAACCTCAACCTCCCCAGAGTAGGGCTATCTAGCACACTAAATTTATCTGATTCTTTAGACTCCATCAAGGAGTACTTGCGCTGCCAAGTTTTTCTGCTTTATGATTTCTTGTATACTGTATGAAGAACTGCCTTTAGGGCATCTCTAGGGCATCCTTACCTTTTGGACTTCTAAACCCATCCCTTCTTTGAGAGTAAAGCTTACGAGTACACTGCATGATACACAGCCCCATGGAAACATAGTGGAAGACTTCACTGTTAATGACTGTATCATGAAACAGAAGCTTATTTGATTAACTAAAATTGCATAGCTGATTTTGGACATGTCAGCAGGAGTGAGTAGTTTCACGAGGGCAGTTTTTATGAGGCTTCTGAGTACTTCTTCGTTAGATAACAGAAAAACAAATGTCATCATATCACATCACACTAACATCAACATTGGTCAGTTAGACAACTTTCTACCTACTCATTTCTCTCCTCAACTTCTAGTGCAATGGAGGACCATGCTCCATTACCACAGAAATTATTCTACTACTCTTTTGTCCTCTTTTGCACTAGTAGGTATATGGCATGCTTTTGTTATTGTTCAATACATTTTTGCCATTAACAGAAAGCTGGTAAGGCTCTAGAATGCTGAATTCACTTCTACATTTTGGGAAATCACAGAGTCACAATCACAGATTTGTAAGTGTTGGAAGAGACCTCTGGAGTTCACTTAGTCCAAGTTCTCTGCAACAGGTTATAGAGGAAAATATCCAAGCGGGTTTTGAATATCTCTAGAGAGGGAGACTGTAGAGTGCTTTAGGGCTCAAACATTTCTGTCTGTCTAGCAAGCCTAATCTCTTTCTTGGTCCATGTTTTCTTCTGTTTGCCACTGTGCCATACATCTGCTTACCACTTCATCATCCCAGTGTCATCATCCTAGTCCCATCACCTTCAGAAACCCTGGTTTACAGCAGCTCTCACATATTTTATGTCTGTTCATCCTATTTACATACAGGCACCCTTCTATCATACTCTTCAAGCTATTTGTTCCTGTATTCTCAACTAAATGCAGGTTATTTTTTAAAAAACATAGTGAAACCGGTTTCTCACAAACCTAAAAACAACCAAGCTTGTCTTGCAAATCTTCTGAGGAAAAAAAAAAAAAAAAGTGAATCCAAGTAAGACCATTTTCCAAGGAAGAGTTTACCCCAACATATTAATGTATTGACATAGTTCTAAGCAACTGAAAAAATGATCGTCTAAAGAGAAGCTTCCCTTATACTTCAATAGCCAAGTCAGGAAATGTCACTTTTCCATTTATAAATGGATTGGTTTGTCTCTTCTGATTCAGCTCCTCGTGTCAGCTGTCATCAGAGGACCAGAAATTGGGCAAGCCTCCCCAGATGTGAATTCCTCCAGTGTGGGCTGGTGCAGTGCCAGATCACTGCCAGAGAAGAAGGCAATGGTTGCAGCACTGCTGCTCTTTGACTATTGACAATTTTTTCCACAGGTGCCAGTATAAACCAATGCAGTAAAAAAAACAGTACTGGGGCTGTTTTCAAATATTTCAAGATGAATTTAAGGTATCTACAAAGTGAAGGTACTGTTCTGGTTTTATCAGTATTCCATTTCATGACAACATGCAACAGACTGATCTGTCTGATGCTTAAAGTACAGCACTAGGTGTACTTCCTGTGTGCTGTGCCTTCTAGAAAATTCCGCTATTACACATGAATTCCAGCTCTAGGAGACATGATCTTCCAGTCTCACATGAGGAGGAAATTCTCTCATCTTTTCCAGGAGGCCAGCCATGAAGTGTGTGCTGATAAAGGCTCAGACTTAACTCTCTCTCTCTCCTCCAGTTTATTTTTAGTTCAATTGAGCTATTATTCTTAATTATTCTGCGTTATCTGACATTTCTTTTAATAAATTAGTTTCTTCTATCTCAGTCAGGTTTCTTTCTCTAATCCCTAACGCAGGAACAAGCAGGAACAGTGGCCATTTGGTTCTGGTTCTGCTACCCACTGTTGTCCTCCCCACCTCATCCTGCATTGCAATATTACATAGAAAGTGCTAGGAAGTCAAGCAGACCTTTCCAGATGCTCCTGAGTTTACATCATAGACACACACACAAGATGCAGCATGACTAAACTGCTTTTAGATAAGGTAGACACAGCAAAGGGAGATGCTCCCAAACCAAGATAGTCAAGACAGTGACAGTCAAAACCCTTAGTTATTAGTCTCCAAAATCATAGGTAGGTGTCCTAAAAATGACTCTTGTAGCACTTCTGAATGTCGTAAAAAAATGCCTGTGCACCTTGTTCAAGGTAGGGTGTGTTCTGAAAAATGTAACACAGTGGATATGATGCTGCAGAAACTATGCTTTTTGTTAGGTTTTAAACACCTTCCTTTGAAATACCTCTGTCTCCTTTGAAAATATTTCTCATACAGTTACTTTTATGAAGTATGTACAGATAAAATGTACTTAAGTACATACCTGTGCTTGAGATGCCATGGACTGCTTTACCTGTCGTTTCAGAAGGGCATATCTTTGATACATACTGAGTCAAATTTCTCAATCCTATGGGGATGATATAAAACGTCACTTGGAACTTGTGCTGGGGGAGCCAATACGTGCTCCAGCTCTCCTGTTTTGAATGTCTTGTTTATTTCTCACTGAGTCAGGACGTGTTTCTGTGCATTGTTCTGGAGGACAGTATATTTGGAAGAAAAATCTGTCTCAGAAAGTTGGATAAAAATGGCAATCTCTTTTAGCAGCATACATCCTTGAAAAAAAAAAAAAAAAAAAAAAGTGTAAAACCAAATTGTCATTTAATGGTCCTGGAAAGAGGAATACTGATGTTATGTTTTACTCTTTACCTAATTTTTATTCAGTAGTCTGAATAAGTAAATAAATAGTAACTCTGTTAAAGGATCTAGGTCTCATATCTCATTTCCAAGGAGACTGAGTAAACTTTAGAATAGTTCCTCACTTAAACAAATTAACACTACTTCCTGTGACATACTGTGCTGTGCTTGTGCAATCCTGCTTGATTGAACCAGCTGTTAAAATCACAGATGTTTCCCAAATTGATTACTTAAAGCAAATTCCAACAATCTCTGCTTTCTATTGCTGTTGTACCCTGGAGCTGTGCTACCAGAGCTCATCTTTCTGGAGCTTCCTGGGTTCTTATTTGTCACCCTTTTCTTCTTCGTCCTCCTCCATGGCTGTCCATCCAATTGAGCAGAAAAAATACCCTTTAGCCCTGCTTTGGTATTCCTTGTCTTCATTCTGATAATCAGTTGATATTTAAAAGTCAGTAAGACCTTGCACCTTGCTGCAGAAGCTACTTTAACCACAGTGTCCTGACTACTGACTATTATATAGGTATATTTGTTTACTTGTTTGGTTTTAATATGCAGCCAATTAATTTTTCTGTCAACCATAAATAGCTAATGACAACTGTGATGGGCAAAGAATCAAGGAATTTCAGTCTGAGGTCAGCAACCTCAAGTTTTTTGACAGAGAAGCTGAGTGTCCTGTCTTTACCAAGTCTTATTCACAGAATTGCTTACAGAATCACCAAGGCTGGAAAAGACCATTAAGATCATCCAGTGCAACAGTCCACCTATCACTGGTATTTTCTTCTAAACCATGACCCTCAGAGATTTTGAACTGTAGCAGCCTCCTTTTTCTTAGCTATTTATTGTATATGTGGCCACAGCCACATAGCAGGGATCTGCAAATACTGATTATAGTGCTTATTCTCATGTATAGCACAGAAATGAATTAGGAGCATGCTTTACAGAGGGGATGAGAATCTCCTCCCTTGAAAGTCTTTCTGCAGCAATTTACCTCTGAACGCCTGGTCCTGAAAGACACAAAATATCTTTGCTTTGCTCAGAAAAGAATTTTAGAGATGTTTAAAGTTAAGCTTGTAATTGCAGCCAGTAAAAGTCACTTTGGTGTTCATCTTCCTAAACATACACATTCTTATTTTGGCTTGTTGTGCTGGAGATCTTGTATTTTGTATGAATGAGTTGCCTTGAGTAAACAAGTATGCCTTGAGCAAAGTTGGAAATGTGAGAAACGAGGACCCTGATGATTAAACTGAACTCCAGGTCCAGGTCCATTCTTTTTTCACCTAGGAGAACATATCTTAGTATTTCCTCTATCCTCCCCACTGCAGGTTTCCTAAACAAAGCAAAACAAAACAAAATCTTACCTATTTTGGGTAATTTAAAATACTTCAATAGCTGTTCTTCCAAGTCTCCTGTCTATTCAGTGCAAGTGAAAACCGTAAAATGAAGTTGAGTAATTCTGGCACTCAAAGAAAGTGCAAGGAGACACTTTTGAACAGCCAGGGGACACAAAAGCACTGCTATATTATACTCCTTGTCATTCCAAGTTTAACAATAAGTATATTAATCACCAGCACCACTGAAGTTTTGTGTGCAATTAGCATTTCAACGCCCTCTCCCTTTGCTGGGGTGGAGTGGTTTGCCTCTATTGTAAGCTGCTGCTAATTGTGGTGCAGGAATGGACAGTTCTATGATTGTGTTTTGGAAACTGGTGGTGGTTTAGTCGTTAGAGGCAAGCTCAAGTTTCTTTGTTTGTTTGTTTATTTGTTCCTGTGCTTGTACTTCTGCTGTGTTAACTCATGGAAATTGCTCAGGGACAGATTTAAATCAAAACAGACAGTTTCCATTTCTGCTCTGTAACTAGTAAGATTTGTTTAAAATGTGCTGCTGCTGGAACATAAGGCATGTCTGGAATGTTTGTTTATTTGCTGTTTTGAGCAAAGTGCCCTTTTGTGAGGAGACAAGGCTTTCTGCAGTGCAAATCTCCAGTGCCAGTGGCTGAGCCCTTTTAAATAATTATAATAATTGTGGATTGGGATGTGATATTCTATTTTTAAGTAATAATGTGTGTATATTATTTAATTTGATGGCTTCAGATATTAACCTCATGTTATACTGGTCTTTTAAAGATCTCCACAAATAACACAAGCACACGTGTATTATGCCTCAGCAACTTGAAAATGTTTGTATTTCTTCTGTGCTGGGTACATTTTGCTTACCCAGGCAGACAAGCCCTTTCTGGCTAATCCTACCCAGTTTTGTGACTTCCCCATCCCATGAGGATTTGGTGCATGGAGGTTATTTGTTCTATTAATCAGGAGGTTCCTAAATTCTAATCCTTGGTAAAGCACTGGATTGCCATCTGACCTTGGCAAGTCACTTGACCTCCTTTTGCCTCAGTCAATCCAGCTGGAAAATTGAGTAAAAAGCAGGAATTTATTGAAAAACAGATGCTGCATCTGAGATGAGGTTCCTTTTGCAAATAATAAAGCAAACCAAGAGAGACAGAAGGGGGAACATTTGCAAAATGCAGCGTTCAGGACTTTTTACTTAACTTAGTTATATTTTACACCTTCATTGGAGGTTCAGCAAAATGCCTAGTTTGATGAAGCAGTGTAAACTGGTGGATGAATGGCTGATGCAATGTCTATGCAAGGGGTTTTGTTGAACTTGAAAGACCACATATTTTTCATTTCATAATTTACATTGGCTTCTTCTTGATGTAGGAGGAATGAGGTAATGAAGGGACTTGACATGAATATTATATCTGAGTGAGCCAGCTACACACCACAGACCTCATTCTCTGGCCTACTCTACTCTGCTTTACCATTCCTGTAGGAAAACAAAACAAAACAAAACAAAAAGAAGAAAAAACAGCTAGCTCTTATCTTCTCTTTGGGGAGTCAGAAATGCACATTTCTGAACTGTGAACCCTGAGATTAAAGGGGAAGTCTATGCTTCTAAATTCTTCTGTTTCTCTATTGTTTGTTTTTCACTCTGTACAACTGCTAAGCTGTATACTAATCATGTAATTGATGCTATTTACACAAATACATTAAATTTCATTTGGGACTGGCGTGTCAAATGTCCTTCTTACAAATGTAAAAGAATCCTGACATTTTATATAGACAATCAAATTCTGCTCAATACAAATGCTTTTACTTGAAAGTTCAATAAATGGGCAATGGAGACTAGCATTGGGGTTTGACTGGAAATGACATCCTAGTAGAGAATGAGGCAACAGATAAGTAAGGGGTCATGGTTAACTCATCATTTGCTCCTGCACATATTTAATACATTGCAGAAAAACTTCATCTGTTCATTTCTGTGCATTACAACAATTATTTATGCTCTCATTTCATCTGTTCTCCTTTACTCTTACAAAACTGTTTAATAACTTACAGCTCTGTATGCTTTCATTGAGTTCATCATTACTATCAGCAATGTTTTTTAAGTCACAATACCTATTTGAATGGCTAATGAGAGCTTGGAGCTTGCTGGTGTGGTGGTGTTTTTTGTAAACGAGCTTCTCTACATCTTTAAAGTCATTTAGACTTGCAAAATGGAATTCAAACACTGGAGACTCACCCAATATGAAATTAGAATAAAATCTTTGCACACTTTGAAAATCGGGGCTACCAAATTTCACAAAAATAACTGAGCAGAAGTTCCCTTACGTG
This sequence comes from Excalfactoria chinensis, assembly GCF_039878825.1. NCBI lineage: Eukaryota > Metazoa > Chordata > Aves > Galliformes > Phasianidae > Excalfactoria > Excalfactoria chinensis. Next base: position 27,219,758 of record NC_092829.1, on the reverse strand, counting down.
AAAGAAGAAAAGAATAATTAAAGGAGGCGATCCAATGTTTATATGCTTTTGGGGATGTTTTGTTTTCTTTTTCTTCTATCGCTCCTTTAATCTTGGTGGAAAAGTCTCATATTTATTCTTACTAATTCTCTCTGACAATAAGTTGGTGACCTTCCCTCTGAAAATATATTGGTGGTGTTTTAGGTCGACCTTACCCTTAGGGAGAAAAGTGGCATGGTAGGAGACTTTGTTTTTTGTCATAAAAAATTCAGAGAGGCTTTTTTTTTTTTCTTTCATTCTGTAGGTAAATATTTTTATTTATTTTGAGCAGTACATATTACACAAATTATACTGTGAACGCTTGCTAATATTCAGATTACCTTTCCATGTGGCATGTAATCTTTAATTGGTAAACAAACGGTATACTATGGCTTTGAATGGTATCTTCCACATCATCTTCACATAAATACAAAATAAAGAACACTTATGTCATCTATCAGCATATACATGAAATCATTAAGGTGGATCAATAATCACCTAGATATTTTGGAAATAAATATTACGTGGACTTAGGTTTTCTGATGAGATAGTAGGTTCCAAAAATATAAAACTTGTTTTTATGTCATATCATAGTATCAAGATGAATGAATGAAATATCCATTTGTGCACTTATTAATATTATCTTATAAAATCCGATATTTCCAGTCTGTAAAAAGTAAGTTCTGAAATACAAATTCTGAGTGAAATGTGTCATTAAAAAGCTTTCTTAACACAATCTTTAATTACATTAGCAATGATTCTGTGTAAATCTATTATCTATACCAGATGTCTAGTTAAGCTCTGTTGTATGCAAGAGCAAAGACAAGAACAGTCCCTGCTTTTCTGAAGAATTCATGTTCTAAAAAAAAAAAAAAAAAAAAAAAAAAAAAAAAAATTCCTTCCTCTGCCCATTCTGATCCCTACCAATATCACTCTGCTCTGCCCAAATCTGCTTCCCTATCCAACATTTCTCTCTCTCTGAATTCTAAATCCACTTGCAAGTCGTTCTGTGATTTCAGTTATATTCATATTCCTTACAACTGGATAACTGATGTGCACAGAATTACCTCCATCTCACTGAAAGCTGGCTTATTAAAGGCTTTCACATATATCTTGGTTCTGGTATTCTGATACTGGATTTGTTGTAAAGACAAACCATACAGACAGAAGTCATTACTTTCAACATCCTCCTTTTTGTTATTTCCCTCTTGTCTTCTTGCTCTAGTGCACTGCTGGTGGCTCTTCTATGTTATTCAGTTTGCCCAGTGTCAGAGTACGTTTTCCCAGTGGGTACTTGAGACATCTGTTTTCATGTGTTTACAGTATTTTCTTTCTTTCTGCTGACACTTATTATTCATTTTTATCATCTCTCTTCTTGACTGATGCTACTATATTAAGAAGGGGATGTAGGAATGAAGATGTGGACATGAATGGTTATTCTGTCCACGAATAACATGAATGTTATCCATATGATGATTGGGAATATTTTACATTTCTCAACTAAAACTCAGGGCTAGGTCTTGCATTTTTAACTGATGCAGAGAGATCCAAAAATTGAATCACCAGGGAGGAAATTTGGATATGGAAGGGTAAAGGGGTGGAGTTTTTGTTCACTGTCACCACACTTACTTCACTACTGTTTCTTTCAGATTTTATTTCTGAGATTTAGATAATGTGTTCTAGTGAGACAAATGAAAAACAATTCAGGTTATTGTATTTAACCTGTACAGCATCTTTAAGTGAGAACTGCAGGTGTTTGACCCTATCTAGGTCAGGCTCTAAGGAATTAACCAAGCAGTGAACTCTAATACCCAGCTTGCCTGTCTTCTTGATAACATGACTGCATTCCCTGTGTAACCGCAGAGCATTCTGATAAAATTCACCTTGTACTCAGGACTGATCTCATAGGAGAAAAAAAACCCTACCTTGTTTTTCTAGGGGAAATATTTTATATTTTCATGTGTACACATGTAGAAAATGATGTTTTAGCACAGTTACTTTGTAAAGAAAAATATTTTCTGTAATTGGTACCAGAGTTATTTCATTGGGATGGCCTCCAACTATTTTTTAAAATTCATTTTATCAGTAATTAATATATACTTGATTATATGCATGTACAAAAACACATATGCATTCATTTCTTTTTCCACCAGGAAGGGTTCTCTATGAACAGTCTGTAAATCACATTGGGCTTCCTTTTCTTTCCTCATCTTTTTTTCTTTTTCTTGATCAAGCAAACAGTATGTCAGCTCAGGGAAAATCTTACTGTCTGTTTAAGTCAGAATTCTTCCACGTGCCTCTTATACTGTCTCAGAGAGTTGATGGAGTTTGGGATCTTGTTCTGCCTCCTTTCCTTTCCTGGTATATTTCTATTTAAAGCCTAACTGCTGGATAAAATGCCTGTATTTAGTGGCTCTGGCTCAAGCAGTTTCATCTCCTGTGAGAAAGACGAAGGCTTCATATCAGAAACAAGTAGATAATAGGTACCTTATGCCAGTCTCCTTTAAGGCTTAATTTTAGGACCTCATACAGTTCTCAGAGGACTGTTTGAGATAGCCATTAGATCAAGCCTCCATACAAATATCTATCAAGATACAAATACTGTTCAAAGCAAAAGGCTCACTCTTGTATTGTTGCTTTTATTAGGGTTGTTGTTAGCATTCATATCCTTCTATTTAAAAAAATATCCTTTCTTACCACATCCTTAGAGAGCTGGACACAAACTGGTTTTGTCCATCACCCCAAATCTACTTGGAATCAAACTGTAATGATTTTTGTGACAGCATCATATACTAAATATTATGATTAAACTGACATGGCTTAGATATCACACTTTTCCCAGTGCTTTAGAGCCTGTGTATTCCTGGCAGTTCCCCTGTGCAGGAGGTAGTTTCTATGTTGATGTATACCGTGCAAATTGTTCTGTCTGAAGCAGCTCTTGCACAATCAAACTATCCGAGAGGAGGAAAAAAAAAAAAAAAAAATGGATATACTCTGCCTATGTAATGCTGTCAATCAAGCCACACCTAAATACCAGTAGGAGACTGAAAGTTTGGGGAATTGTTGTTTTTGGCTGCCAACTGCTACACAGCGTACAGCCAGAGCCTGAGCTCACTGGCACATTTAAATCCAAAACCCATGTGAAATGTTTTACCTCCTCCAGGTTTACACCAGACTGGTAACCAGAATGACCTAACTGCACATCTGACCATCTAAGAAAATAAAAGCATGATAAAATTGTTTCCATAAGTTCTCGTGAAATTCTGAGGAGTACTGTCTGCTTTGCATACTTTTCATTAGTATTTACAACTATTTAAAAAAAGCTACCAGTGCTGTCAAAGCAAATTAGCTTGTTCTTTGAAAATCAGTCTTCCTTTTTTTCAGGTGTATACTGTATATCCTCACATGTGTTTTGCCATTGATCATTTGACACGTTTTTATCTCCATGAACAACAAAGCCATGTATAATTCCATGCAATTGTCTTTTAAGATATGAAGGGGGAAAAAAACCTAATTTACAACACAAATATATTAGGTTTTTATATAAAAAGCATCACACGTATTGATCAAAATGACTTTCTTTACAATATTTGATGCTCAAAAGAGAACTAATTGTATTACATGTTATAAGTGTACATTATCCCATTCAAGCTGTGCCAAACAGGAAAATTGACAAGTAAGCATCTACACTGGAGTTACATACCTCCATGTTGTAATCAGATAACAGAGTCTCAAGCAATATTATTCTAAAGAACCTTTTCAGAAGCTGCCTAAGAGGATTCTGGAATATCTTTATTAATCTGTATGTAGATTAAAAATATCTTCCATGCATACCTTGTGATTTTGTATCTCTTAGTTTCCAAATATACTTGTTAAGGCTAGGAAGTCTTGGCACGTAATGAAACTTACTCGTATAATTCAAAAACCTAAAGTAGGACAGTTAATCTAAAGCACATCTATACATACTTATAAACAGAACAGGATGAAAACAAAATTGTCATGTATGCATACACAGCATATATATTCAGTAATAAACTCCTCCTAATCAGTTGTGCACTTTATGAAACAATGTAAGAGAAATGACAATGCTGTCATTTGTATATTCTCCCTCAGTTCTCTAATGGAAAGCTTTTTTTTTTCCTTGCCAACTCATTCCTGACAATGTTAATGATTCACTATAAAGCAGCTTCTGTGCTATGATTTGTGACATTCAGACTGGTTAGATGGGAGGACTAGGCAGGTTTCTGGGGAGTGTTTTGGATGCAGAAATGCCTTGAAGATAGCACTTTATTATATTGAGGACAAGTATGACATCCCACTTCAAGGAAAAGGCCCCTATACATATTGAGAAGGGATTTCTATGGTTTAAGTGGGGAGGAGAAGGTTAGTTTAAAAGAATGCCTCTGTGTTTTTTGAGACGACATAAAGATAGGAGGTAGAGAAATGGAGGCAGGAGGCAGAAGGATTATGGATAATGGAAGAATTTTGCCTGAGGGTATGTGCCTGCTTTGCCTATTCCTGTATAACTAGAATATTTATAATTCAAATACTTATCTTTAATAATTAAAAACTGAGGAATATTAAAGACAAAAGGTAGAGAATATTATGTACACATATGTAGGCATCATGCATTAAATCCCTACAGTTGAAAAATATAGCAAGAGGTAGATTTAAAGGAGGTTAAAAAAGTGAATATTTTAAAATGTCTTGAAAAAAGAATTTCTAATTCACTCCAGTTCTGCCAGAAGTGATACCCCCTACTTCTTATTTCTACACATAACCAGTCATGGGGACAGCTACTAAAAATACACTGCATGGTGGCTTGACATCAGCACATCAACAATTAAAAAGTAGATACAAATATTTCAGGTTTTCACAACCTTAAAAGTTTTCCTCATGATTTATGAAAACATTGGATTTGCTAGGGCAATTGCATTTTGCTTTTACAGGATGCTTAGTTACATAGCTTAAGTAAACTGCTAGTTGCAACAGAATGCAATATTCTACCACATTCGGTAACACTCTCTGATCTGCTTTCCACAGACAGCAAAGAAACAAAGAATAACAGCCATTGCTGTGGATAGAGAAGAGTGTTTGAAAAGAGAAAGAGACCTCAAATATGCCCCTAGGTATTATAAAGCTGTCAATTACAAGCAGAAAAACAATACAAAGGCTGCAACAAATAATTTATAAAGTGAAAACTATGCAAACAAATAATAACAAATATTAATCCGTTAACTTTTAATGATTTCAGAGATGCCATTTCCATCATTAGAATTTGTGCTGTAGTCAAAAATATTTCAGAAACAGAGCGCTTGGAAACAAAAACATGAGTAAATCAAAGATTCAAACCAAATTGTTCACTAAGGGCAAAGTAGCTCAATTTTGAAGCATGTTGCCTTTATGAAAGTGAATTTATAGATGATAGCTTAAACTAATGCTTGAAAATCAGAGGTGTTAATATTTACACCTTTGCTCATTATGGCAAGGAGAAGATTAATGGAGAATTAAACATTCACGTCTCTTTGCTTCTACATCAAACAGCGTAATCCCTGGCTGAACATTAACTCAACCTGACAATAATAAGAAGCTCCTCCTCTATGTATATACAGACATCTATGTATATTATATTATACATAGTGTTAGCTTTAAAACAGATGTTAAAACGTCTGATTAGAAAATTGTTATGCTGATATCAAACTACAAATAATGAATAAAACCAGTGAAATCATTGGTCTAAATTGAGGAACCTGTTTGTAATCTAAAAATATAGCAGAAAATGTAGTGAAAAGCTATTGTTGAAATATAAGTGATTCCTATATGATTTATTTCACTGTCCCTTGCAGGTTTACATTGACCATAATATTGAATTGTGGCTTTTAATAGATTCCTGAAATATTACAGATCAAATAAAGACCCGCAAAGGTCACTGTTTTTAAAGTACAGACATCCAAACAACTTTTTTTGTTGTTTTTGTTTTGTTTTGTTTTGTTTTTTGTTTGTTTGTTTTTTGTTTTAGGCTTTTTTCTCCAAAAGATGTTGATTGCCTTCTCTTAGGACATGAACTGCAGCCTAAGTGAGTCAGTGAAGGGCTCTCATTGGCTTCACTCTGTTTTAGGTATGGCCTATGGGAGAGAGAACAAGGAGAAATATTTCTATATCATGGTCACTAAAACAGCAAGATTTTCACCTAAGAGACTGTAAGTCCTGAAGTTGCCTAGAAAGGCCTTCATATCTAATAGGGTAACATCTTCATTGTCTGTTCAATCCCAAAGTAGCGAAGTTCTTCTATGTAATTGTCATCTGCTAAGCAGCATGCGCTGTTACAGAAGTTAATTTAATAGTAGCAATCCCTTCATGAGCTGGACCCAGGACAATGAGTTCGTAGTGCAGTACAGGTAACCTGAACACATCCTGTCTCCACCTTGCATCCACTGTGGCACTGGCTCAAGGCAAGCAAGGGATAGATTGGCTGCTTCTGTCTGTGCCCACATCCTGTCAACATGGGCTGACGATGATGAGTAATAGATGGGAAAGATATGCAATGCTTAGTTAATTGCGTTTGACTGCTGTGCTCATCTTTTTAAGCTTCTTTTTGCTGTATACAAGTTAAGGTTTTGGAAATTATTGTCCTTTGTTTCTGGAGAGTGCTTATGTAAAGAGGACCTGCTGAAAACAGTTTTATGTTAGTTTATCCAAATGCAGTTACTGCCAGTTTATGGGCTTTATATTAAGGGAGTGGTGTGCTTAGAGGTTTTCACTTTAAATTAAACTCTGTTTCTTTACATATGTATGTCAGTTCATCTGAAAGGCCATTATTACTAAGGAAAGGAAAAAGTAATGCGACAAATTGATTCAGATCAATATAATAGCTCTATCAGAACACAGATGAAAAGCTGTTAGACCTCACCCTTTCACCCAAATACCAAAACAGAGCCCAGTTCTCTTTCTTAAATTTCTACCTGACTATGGAATATTTTCATTATTCTTTCATTTATTCTTTTCTTCATACCACCTTCTTCTTCAGCCCACAGTGTTAGATCTAGTCCTCCTTTTTTCCTGCTGCTTTTGCAATTATGTCATCTTCCAAATAAATATCAGTGCTCAGCCTCATACACATGGTCTACGTGCATCTACCAATGGTCTAAAATACATTCATCCCCATGGTCTAACTTGCATCTACCAATTCAAGAAAAGAGAATTTAAGAAATGTTGAGGTAAAAAGAAGGTTAAGTCCAAACTCACTCTTCCCTGTATAAAAAACCACCCTGGATGGCTTTTTTATCACTGTTGTTTTAGCAAAAATATTAGGGACTTGATGAGAGTAGAAGGTACAGAATAAAAAACAACATAAACTGAACCTATGTATGTGGGAGGTATGCAAGGGATGGGACAGTGTATCAATGACCAGAATAGACATGTAGGTTACCAACCAGCTGATGAGACTGACCTGTTTGGATGCTTGAAAGTCATTTCTGTTCAGAACAAGGAAAAGAGAAACTCTGAGAAACAGACAGTCAGTATAGAACAAAGTTGACTTTACCAGAGCCACATAGAATTTCAGCAAAATGACAGGGCAGGAAGATGAGCAAGGCACTGTGATGTCTATGAACTTCAGCACAGACTCTGTGGTTTATATTCTGAATAATTTCAAACTTTGCTAGCAAGATTATTGCTATTCACCAGATTCTGTACTTTTCCTGCTAGATTCACCACCATGTGCACTATTTGCCTCTGTGAATCTTTTTCCATACTTGATGACCTCTTTGTAACATATATTTAAAATAGACAAGGAAGAGATAACAAGTTATTTATAAAAAATAATTGCATATCTTCTGCTTGAAGACGAATTCTTAAGTATCTTTTATAAGAGTAACATGGAAAACATTTTAAAATTAGATTATTATAAGAGTACTAATTGTTTGCCTATGTGAATTCTCCCAACTACAAGTGCTCTGACAGATTTATCCAGTATAACTTCTAGATAACCCAGATCAGAAGACTGACCCTATGAGGATGTGAACAGTCCTGCACTGAGCTGGCTGCAGTCTGCTCCCAGAATTCCTCTTCATAATTATCCCATCTTTCTCTGCATATCACTCAACTGCATAAGAAGCAGGTCACAGTTATAGCGAGCTCTTTGTCAGACATAGCCAGGTATGTCAGGACACAGACATCCCAGAATAGACAGATAAGATAAACAGAGTGCACAAGCTGGGTGAGTGTGCATACAGGTAGGTCCTGAACACTGGAGCTGCACCCTCAGTGTCACAGTATTGCTGCTGGGAATGTTTGATCTACATTCAGCAACACAGTTTAGTCCAGTAGTGGGCTAAATGCCACCAGTTGCTTTCATGTGGCCTAACAATAGTCTACATTTTTATGCTAAATCATACTTATATGAATAACCCCTCCAGGAATGAACAAGAATCCTGGTATGTTGTTCTGGTAATCCAACTGCAAGGGAGAAGGGAATCTTGGTTTGGCAGAGAAAACATAAATTTACTGTGTCTGTACTTGAACACTGTTCATGAGAACTGAAAGATTAAATGGAAAGCAGGGAGCAAATACTATGTCTATAAAATACTGGAAAATAAGGAAATAGAGAGTTAGCATTTAGAGGGTCCAGGATGTACAAGAAGAAGTAACTGTAAACAAATTGCCACTAATCAGCTACTTAAATGTTATTAATGCTATTCCAAGCAAACTTCATTCAAGCTACAAAACGAATGCCGTTCACCCATACTTTCAGGGATCTGGTCTGTTCAGACTTATTGTATGTTACTGGGGTATGTATAAAGGTAGATGATAGAAGGATATGGATACTATGTATGTGTAGACAGACCCTCAGTTCATACACCCAATATTATGCCAGAAACCACTGATGTCTAGAATGAAAATGAAGGAAATTGGCAGGACATCATGGATTCCAAGATATTTATAAACTTGGAAAGCTTTAACAATGTAAAGCTGTCTTAAGATGGAGCCAACTACTGAGAATGCTGGCAGCCTGGAAGCTAAAAAGCTCTGTATGTTCATCTATAGATATGTTTGAGCATGTTTCAACATATTTGTGCTTTTCTTGTAATATATTAAAACTCTGAGCATATCCCTCAACCTTTCAAGAGCCAAGTCCATTATTGCCTATTGGGGTATTAGATTTCTGTTTGTCCTTTTCATCCTCCCACCTCCAAGCTTTTTATTATTGCTGTGCTTTTCATGTAGAAATTGAAATGACTTAAGTAAAAATCTGTGTGTTGACCAGCAGAACATAGTTATTTCACAACTCCTTCATGACGTTTTCTTGGTCAAAAAACAACAACAAAAACCCCAAGCATTTAATGAAAATTCTTTAATATTATCATGTTCTATATTACATTTAACCTATCTTCTAAAAATAACACAGAAGAAGACAACTTGGTAGTCATGGAAGCCCATCCAACAGGTAGCACACAGACACATGTTTGTGGTCTTCTGTGTTGAAGTAAACCAGTTGAAAAAGCTGGGAAGGCTTTTACATTAGTATCAAAAAGGATGTTACCCACAGCTAGAACACTGTGTGTATGCTTAGACTTACATTCAAAACAGTGTGTGTGTGTAAAGAAATAAGGTACCAATGGAACTGTAAAAAAAAAAAAAATTAAAATATGTAGCTGACTGACAATGCAAGTCTGAGCAACAAACAAAATATTTTAGATATATTAACTCATAAAGAGGAATTTTATATGATTGAAACAATATCTAATAGAATGGTTCGTATCCCTGAAATGTTGAAACCACTGGCTATGCCCTGTGAGGAATGAAAGGGAGACTAAAGGATAGGCAGTGTATATTGTACAGTAAAGATAGCATTATCTGCTCTAAAATTATTGACAGAGTAGAAAAAAAGGAACTTGAAATGCTTATTGATCAACATATTAAATGATAAATCACGAGATGGAGCGGTGGTGCAGGAGTCAGCAGTAGGCTACCAGATTTAATTTAGGAAGAGAATGAACAGCTGTTTAAAAATCTATCTGAGATGGCTAGGTAGAAAAATTGCATTGTGGAGGATGCTAATCAGGAGTTATGTGCAGGAAATTTTACTCTGTAAAATATCCTTGGAATTTCTGAAATCTCTGTCTAACTTTCTAGTTAGGAAAGCATTTAAAGAAATTCACAAAAGTTATAGAAGCGGCTTTGTTCTTCTGATTTGCTGGCAGCTATCAAGGTAGTTGTGGATACAATCTAACTTCATTTTTATGTGCAAACAAACTACAGTCCCATCCGGTAGTAAAACAGCCAGCAGCCTTTCAAGAGTGATATATCAGCCTGTATTTTTATTTCCATCTTGTCTTGTCTCTGTTTGAGTTAGTGGCTCCCAGCTCATAGGATTTCAGAACTCAGTAGGAACTAAGAACTGAGAAACACTACCTTTCTTGAGATCTCATGGCTCATCGCTCATGGCACAGGACCAGCCCTGCTATGTGACATTCAAACCCTCTCCATTTATCACTCACGCTGAGGGAGGCTGACCCCTGGTGCACTAGGTGTATACATATATACTGCCAAAACCAGCTTTGAGAAGTTTGAGAGGAATATAGCATTTAAAAGACAGATTTAAGTGATATTTGGGAACTATTTATAAGTGCCTTATAGATTACTAGGGAGAAAAAGAGATGTTTAGACATAAAACAAAGCTGAAGTCTTGTTTCAAAACAGAATGCTGTCCCAATCAGAAGCAAATATCTTGAAATGAGTAAATAAGGGGAAAAATGAGACATTGATTATTGTGAATAAAAACCATCAACAGTAGAATGCAAGATAGTGTTCAGAAAAAATAAAACAAAATAGTACCTATCAGTGGCAGAAGTCTACTATGAAATAAATGTAAAATTATTAGTCTGCAGCAGAAGAAGCTTTCAAAAACATTCGTGTTCTAGAAAGATGATATATTCATATTTCACAGAATAGACAAAATATTTTCCACTAGTAACAAGTAGGGGGGAAGTTAAATAGCAGCTATTAAATATTTCTAGATGCGTAAAAATGGATAAGTTTATGCCAAAAAATGTTGGCTAAGAGACTCCTTGAGACACTTCTGTTGACTTTTAACAAATCTTGAAAAGATAATAATGTGCCAACATTTTATTTTATAAGAAAAAATCTGCATGGCTCTAGCTTATCCAGCTGACATGGATCGTGAACTATTAATAGTAATAATGTGGTGCAACAAGTGAAAAATTGAAGGTGACTGCATAATGTAAAGGAAAGTGGTTGTGTGAAAAGTAATCAGTGCTCACCTTGATTTGTGTTGGTATCAAGATACGATTGTTAAATATACCTGCATCTCTTTCAGTCAGAATAAAAATCAATCTATCTTTTTGCTTAGTGAAGATAAATTATAACAGATTACTAGGTTACAGTCTTCAAGGGAGAGCATGAAGAGGATATACTTAATAGTGGAAGGATTTAACCCAACACAAAAAGGCAGTGCATGAACAATTGGAACTGATATTATATATATAAGCTTTTACTGGAAATATATTTTAAAGACTCCACAAATTGAACAGTGCAACTATTTATCATGAGTTGGAGAGTTCTTACTAGTTGCAGTCTTCAAAACAAAACTGTATTTTCCTCAAAGGCACCATAGCTTAAACAGAAATTATGAGCGTATGGTAAAAGTTAGACTGCACTTTTTTTGGTTCTAACACAGCACTAAAATCCATAAAACTTTTGGTTAAATCGGAAGGTATTTTGTCATTGTCTTCAATAGGAATCCCTCTTAGGTATATGTATTCTCTCAGAGAAGAACTGAGGATAATAATGTAAGATTATATGACATAGAGGTAAACAGCCAAAGATAAGCTGCTTTGATTTTGAAATCCAGTTATTATTTTCAGAAATTATCTCCTTATTTGTGTATTATTGTTCTTATCATCATCATCATTATCATTGTTATTTAGACATTACAAACTTCTCAGCAGTAAGAACTATTAATAGAAATAAAAACATATTTTAAAGTCAGACAAGAAAGCAGCTCCAGAGCACAGGAAATTTAAAACCACACTGAATAGAGCACTAGGAAATATATGACCAAACATAGTCCTGAACTAGCATCAGGGAATGGGCAATACATCTGCTAAACAAGGGGGCAAAGTGTCTGCATCAATGCAGATCAGCACCAGTGTCTGACACTACCTTTACTACTATCCTCAGACAATTGTGTGTTGCAACCTAGCAGGCCAAGAGATCTAGGCAATAAAATCTACTCCAAATATATAATTTGACAGATACTCTCTCACTGTGTGTTCCCCAAGTTTAACAAATGTTTGATGAGGCATCTCAACACCAACAGTTCTGTAACTTTAGAATTCAGTGCTGACAGTGGGTTGCAGGTTGGGTTATAAGGTCATCCCCACCAAACAAAGAAAAAAATCTTTTGTTCCTCTCTTCATCCTCTTGAACCAGATGCTAAAAGCTCTGTAGTATTTTTGTAAAGCATGAAGAAGTGACAACTTTAACTAACATTTTATCATTACTTTCTTTTAATAATAGTCATGGAAGTAGTTGCTCTGTGCCAAATTACAGACCACAGTTTGAATGAAATCTCTCTACCTAGGGATTCTTGCCACCTCTTCATATATTTGCATTTATCTTCCAAATCTATTTTAATGAGCTCTATATAAAAATGAGAGCTCATACTTCTCGAGCCTGATGAACAGGTAATTACTGTTTTGATTCCCATGAGAGGCCTTTGAAAACCCATCTTGTCATGGAAGTTAAGGACATAATGTTTTAATTGCAGGTAGGAGAGTGTTGGGATAATGCTTGAGCTGAATGTCCTACCAGGTAACCATTGTCCAAAATACCTTTACACAAATGACCTATTTACACAAATGACCTATCATTTGTGATACAGCTTTCACCTTTGTGTTAAAGAGAGGTTAGATTTTTCTGCCTGGATAATTCCCTCTCTGCTAAACTAAGAGCAGTTTTCATCTGGAATACGACAGAAGATAATGTGCTCAACAGATCACAATTTGGGACCATATTTACTTGATTGCCTTTTGTCAAATAACAGGAGCACCTATATTAATAAGAACAGTAGAGAATGTCTAATTTCAAAGGAACTTTGAATGGCTTGGGTTAGAAGAGACATTAAAGATCATCTAGTTCCATCCCTACTGCCATGGGCAGGGTTGCTGCCCACTAGATCAGGCTGCCCAGTACGCCATCCAACCTGGTCTTGAACAACTCCAAGGATCAAGAATCCACAGTGTCTCTGGACAGCCTGTGCCTCTGCATCCTTCTTGTGCTGGGGGCCCCAGACCTGGACACAGCTTCAGGAGGACAATCACCTCCATCTCTCTGGTGGCCAGCTCTCTTGATTGCAGCCCAAGCCAGTTTGGCCTCCTGGGCTGCAAGTGCATGCTGCTGGCTTATGTCCAGCTCACCAGAACTCTCCAGTCCTTCTTCACAGGGCTGCTTTCAGAAAGGTGTCCTTGAAGAGGTGCCAGCTCTGCTCCATTCCTTTGTCCCTGTGACAACTCCCCAGGGGATCACATACATTAATATCTTAAACAGCTGTTCTGAAGATCAGGGTCCTGACTTTGCTTTTTGGCAAGCCCATATCCTTGAGATCTTGAACTCAGCCAGAGCGTGGTCACCAGAGCCCAGACTGCCCCCAGTTTTAACGTCTTTAATGAGCTCTTCTGCACTGGTGATCACAGGGTCCAGTAATGATTCTCCTCTGGTCAGTTTGTCTAACAGTATCCTCTGGTAGTCTTCTGGATGGCTAGCAGCCTGCTGTTTTGCTTTCCCAGTAGACATCTGGGTGGTCAAAATTCCCTGCTATTTCAACTTAGTGCCTGTAAACTGTATTCAGGCAGATATCTTAATCCTTTATTTCCAGTTCAGAAGGACCATGGAATTCATATACTATTGGATATTTTATGAAAAGATGATGGTCTTAGAAATCTTTCCCTACAACAGGTGAAGGAATGGACTCACCTGTGAGTAAAGGATGTGGCAAATTCTTGCTGCCCTAAGGCACCATGCTTCCACAACCAGCTCAGCAGTGGGAGAATTCTGCATATCTACTGCAGGAGCAGTGTAATAGTGTTCAGATTTTCTATGGGGACTCATCCTTGGAGGAGAGAAGCTTACCACTAAACCATGTACATATAACATAATTCCTCGAAGAACAGCTGTTAATTTTTAACTATCAGTTTGGGAACTGATAGCTTTAACATCTTGTTTTCCTAGATCAAATTAAATCATCATGCAGACTAAATTAAAAAATAAAATACAATTTGAGAATTCAGGTCAAATTCGTGGCCAAAAGGAAAAAGGCTATTCCGTCTAACCATTTCCTATAGTAAGTGGTTGTTTAAAAAATAAAAATAAAAAAATCCAATTCACTCCAAAATGCATCCATTTTTAGGAAAAAAGAAACACTTTTTCTTTAAAGAAAAATGCTTTTCCTCAAAAATTGGTTTGGGGTTAACGCAGAAAGATTTTTTTAAGATTTTTTTCCACATCAAACAACAAAAAAAGTCACTTTATTTGCCCAGCTCTGTACAAAGATACAAATGGAGACTCAGGAGAGACAGGTGCTCAGCATCTTTGAAAATCAGTCCATTAAAGTAATGATTTTAGCCTATTGATCTTAAAGAGAAAGGAAATTGTACAATGAATATATTTAGAGATGATACCAAAATAGGAAGGACTGGAAATAGCTAACATCAGAGGAGCTTAGAAAGCATTAAAATGAATACGATTTAATGTGGATAAATGTAAAATAATACATGTGGAGGAAAATACTATCTGGCATAAAATCAAAGGAACATTCTGTAGAAAGAACAATAATGTGGAAAAGATTTGGGGTGGGAGATAAGAACATATTGAACATGAGGTTTCAATTTAATGACGTTGCACAAGTGGTAGAACTATTCATGAAAACAGAGAGAGACGAATTAAGATTTTGATTTGTTTATTGCTAATGATTGATCCAGTATTCTATTTCTTATCATTAAGCACATTCTGTGCTGTTTGGAGAAGTCAATTTATACAGAAATTCTTTCATTTTTTTGGTTCTGTGAATAACTCTATTAACTGCTGTGTTTGGTGCATGCTGCAAGTGTCTCAGAGAGAATCCAGGAAATGATGACAGAAACAAGTATTACAAGGTGTGATCTATTTTGTGGAAGGCCAAGGGTACTTCATGGTTAGAGCTTAAGGAAAAGAAGCTATGATAGCACTCTATTAACATTTAAATGGCAATAGTCCAAAAAGAGGGGGAGATGATTAACTAAGGTTGGAAATAGCATATTAAGGAACAATAACATTAAAGGGAAAATAAATGTGTATACAAAAATCAGAAACAAAATGTTAGTCAAGAGGACAGTGAAATTAAGGGAAAAATCACCCTAAGGGTAGTTTGTGCTATCTGTGCTTCTAAGGAGGCTTGATAAAGCACTGAGGGCATTTACAGAAGATAAGCTTTCATGTAGGGCATTAGATGATTCTATCTACATGATCTTTTTCACTTGTTTCAGAATCAAAGTGGTTCCTGTTTTGCTTTGTTTCCTCTTTTTTTTTTTTTTTTTTTCTTTTACATTTCTGATTATTTTTATATTTGCAAGTCTAGCAAGATTGTGGGTATGCTTTCACTTAATGTTCTTCATGTCTAAGCTGATGAGGCTTGGTCAGATTTGCTATTTTTGCAATGATGTTCACATACGTCCTTGACCAAGCACGACAGGCAAATGTCTAGAATCCTGAAGGCCAAGACTGGTGGTAGCAGAACACAGAGTTTTCTAAGTTCTGTACAAAGAAAATGTTCTACAGCTTCTTCAGATGCAAGAATTCAACTCAGAACCAATTGAGCCATTTGACAGCTTCAAGAATTTGTCTGAAAGTCTACAACTTTTAACCTCCAAATTAATATTTAGATTTTAGAGAGCAAAATGGCAGTCTAAAATTAAAAATAAATATATAAATAAATGAATGAATGAGTAAATAAAAGAAGAAAGACAAATTCTCCAGGTCCCTTCCCCATCATACCGCTGCTCAACCCAAGCATTGCCTGCAGGGATTTTAAGATGGAAATCACATGGCTAACATTAAAATCTTGTTAAAGGATTAGGGGCCACGTCCTGAGCCAGGTTAAATTGAATGCAGCTCCATTGACTTCAGTAGAGTTTTACCCTTTCACTGCAATTGAGGATCTGACAATAAAAATGTATTGGGCTGTTTTATTGCAGGAATAAATAAATACGTTCATATTTGATTTCTGACTCCAAGTTTTCTTGACTCTTCATAGTTATCTACTTCTTGATAAACTAGAATAAAAAAAATGGCATGCAGTCAAATGCTAGAGAGTACCTTGCAAGAAAGGAAATACAAGGATATTTCCCTGTGCAACACTGGGTTGTTACATTTTCAGGTATTATGACACACATTTTAATTGTGTGTGCATACGTACATTTTTTCACAAAGCTATTTCTCTACTTTGTATATTGGTTGGAATGAGGCTCCTATTCTATATTTCTTTTTATCTTTTCCACTCCATGTGTGGGTCCCAGCCTAATTTACAATCTTGCCATCCAAACCCAACATAAAATACACAAATTATTCATTTCTTCATGAGCTTTTCCATAGTGCCTCATTAATTAGTTTTATAGCTTCTTATGAGAAAAATATTATAATTCCCTTTTCACAAATGAGAGAACTGAGAAGAAAAAGAAGGAAAGTGACTCTTCCCCCTTCCCCCCCAAGTGAATCAGTGGTGAGTCCTGTATTTATTTCTTCCCAAAAGGACACAAGTAGCTGGTCTCACAGCTTCCAGAAAATGTATCAGCAGTCATGAAGGAAATTCCAAAATATAGGACGAAAATTCTACAGTGGGTGCACTTAACTAATGAAGAAAACTATGGTCTCCCATAAAAATATTACTTAACTTTAAGTGCAGATTTTCTAACACAGTAATAAATATAACTGACTTTTCTGGGTCTATAACTTAACCACTTAATCATCCTCTGAGCTTCTAAAATGTCCTTATATTTTGTACACTGTGTCTCTCTCTTCACAACATAATGTGAATCTTGCAGTAACAGGCCACCTTGCAGCATGAAAAGTCTTTGACAAGTACCTAGATTTGTTATGCTTGAAACCTGGAAATAATGTAGATTTGTCATCATTGATGAAATGTACCTTTTTAATTACTTTTAAATTACATCTGGAATGTCAGATTCTCTGAACTGTAGCACTATCTTGCCAAAAGTATGAAGTAATTTGTAAGCAACCTTGCATATATGTGCTAGAAACTCATGCTCTTGTATATATGCAAGTTCCATCCTGCTCCATTAATAATGTGCAGTAATAACATGAAATACAAAAGGAAAGCTTCAGGACAGTTGATTTCGAAATCTGACAGACACATATATCTCACAGAAATGTTATATTTGCTGCTGAAAACTGCTTAAGAAATTATTTATCTACAAGCATTTGCATTATTATTACTACTATACAGCTAAATTAAAACATATGTAAATGTTATTTGTAAATTTCCTTTCATGTCAGTATCCTATTTATGTTATCTTTGTCTTAGTAACAAATGTTGCACTGTTAAGTACACAACCTGGGAGTCTGGGAAGGTCATATGCTTGCTATATTCTCTCGATACTGTGTGTTATAAGACATTGGTACTTCTCTATGGTAGAGATTGAAGACTTTCCCTGCAAGAGTACCTAGAGTACCTGCTCACTTATTGCATGTTCTTGTGTTCAATCCACCAGCCAACAGTCTTAACTTTCTATTCAGAGTTTTTGTAAGCCACCAAAAGAAACAGAAATGTATTTAAATATAAATTTTCAGCTTTAAAAATAAATAAATAAATAAAAATGAGAGAACATGACCTTTCCCATGTTAGAAGCATTAGAGTGCTAAACATCAGGAGAAAGGCTGTCTTTACAGTACTTCTGGCTGAAACTAGAAATGGAAATGTCAGAAGATCCAAGAGAAAGCATGTGGTTGGGAATTTTTTAATCTAAAGGTACAGAAAGGCTTCTGGACTTTTTCCAAAAAGCTTCTGAGTAAGCAGATGAGCTTTGAATATTTGAATGCCACGTTAAGGAAGGTTAAAGACAACAGGAAACTGGTTTATAGCCTTTATTCAAATTGATCTCACCAGGATGGGGAGATGAATCTGAAGTAAGCTGCAGATTTAGCTGTTATATGGAAATACAGCTTCACATGTTGCATTTCAGAAATGAGTTTCTCCCAGTGCTGTGTTTTCAAAGTGGATATTTGGGAGTTTTGCAAGCACCTGTGCACTGAGTGGACGGGAATCTTTTAATCTACTGCTTAACAATCCAGAATTTTGTTTGTTTTTCTTTTTAGAATTCTAAAGCCTTTGAAATGAAGTCCACATCAGTCAGAAAAGATATTGTACCCTTCAGGATGAGCATACAAGGCGTAGTGTCCACCTCAGGAGAGACACCAGGCAGACAGATGGACATATATACTTCTACAAATACCTGCTAACATAGCTCTGCTAATCTAAAGGTCAGATAGCAAATTGCAATCCAGAACATCAGCTTGGTTGTGGATGCTCCTCCCCAGAGGACATGTCTTTCAATACTTCGTGAAATCAGGTTGGCAGCTTATGAAGGATGTAATCTTGCTCCCACATGTCTCATGAAAAATCACAGGAAATAGCACTCATGTTTCTCACACCAGAACTCAAGACACACATAATCAAGTGTCATATAGTCGCTTACTATCAAGTGTAGTCAGGAAGATTTTGCTTGTTATCTGTGGACAAATAATATGTGTGAGTGAATGTAGATTGTAGTTCTGTTCACCTGTGAAGTTATTTCTCACCATTACCATCGCTGAGGTGTTTTTACAGGTTGTCCTTCAGCTGGTTACTTTTCCTGACACATTTTGCTTTCTGATGGATAGCATGTACATTGCAATAATTCTACATAGGTGCTTAATAGCAAAATGGGATATGTAGTACTACTTCACCTCTTAGTGCCTATCCATCGCTTTTGTTTTGTTGGGTTTTGGGATTTTTTTGACCACTTCATTCTTTATTTACACCAGTATAAATTCACCAAAATGTGAAAGCAGAATCTGATCAGAACCCAGTCTTCAATGGGCAATTTGCATTCTCACTTCAGTAACTGTTATATTTAGCAATTGTTAGAGAAAATAAGAAAAATGAAATTGCTGAACAAAAATGATTGAAGTCTTATTACAGCAAAAAGCTAGATTATTGTGCAGGGCTTATTTTTTAGAATATGTACCCCTTTCAAATTCTAAAAATGTATGTCTATTTCAGACATTTGTAAGGCATTTGGCAAGCACTGCTTAGAAGATGATAGTGAAATTTAACATTTGAAAAGCTTAGCTTAGGTCAGAAATTGAAGCCTGCTTGGAGAGCTCCGCCTCTGCTGTAAAGGACATATTAGAGAACCATGCAGTCAACAAGAATGAATTTCTGGTGCTTTCTACTAATGAGAACATAGACGTATGTATTACTTGCCTAAACCAAAGCCTGAGGTCCAGTTTAATTGACTAAATCCGTTGCATGATGGTTTGAGATATCACCAGCCCAGAGAACACCAGTCCCAGTGGGAGATATTCATGCTTTAAATTCAGCATTATTTTGGGTCTTATCATTATCTTCCCACTTCTGTATCCAAAAATCTATAATCCTTGTTACACTTCCAAGACTACAGGTGAAAGAGCCTACATGGCCAGATCATGGTTCTTCCTCCTTTCTATCATTCTTTGCATCATCCCTCTTTCTCAGGACTCACTATGAGCATTCTGCAAATCTGTGGACTCCTGAAGAGAAAGTTGAGAAAGGAAGCAGTTGGAAGGGACAAAGCATGAAATGCAGCTTCTTCATATCCATCCATGGTTACTGTGGAATATGTGAAACCCAGGAGCTTTCTGCTGGCTGGGGAAGCTTGAGAAGTGAATATGGATGTAATAGCATTGTCAAAGGCTGGAGGGAGGTGCCAAGAGCCTAGAGCAAAGGTGAGCACATAAGATCTATCTCCACAGTTGGCTTTGGAATCTGTAATCCAGCAAGTATGAGAGACACTTCCACAGTTTATCCTGCAACGGAGTAGTAAGAGGGCAGCCCTGGAACAATTCAGAAGCTATACCCATATGGAAACCATTTGGGAAATATCTCCCTCTTAGCATCTTCCTTAGCACTTTTTTCTGCTGGAGGAGATAATCAGGCCCAGCCACATTACATACAGATTATCCACTTAATCTCATTTCAACAATTGTTGGTATCTCTTCTCTTACACTTGTTCCAAACACAAATGTCTTCTGTTGAGTGCTGCATAAAATAATGTCCCTTTTCACTGTGTTAAAATCTAATCTTCAAAGTCAAATTTTCCTTGTAAAATAGAAGGGAAATATATTTGATATAGAAAAATGCAACTAAATTAAGATCAGCATTAGATAAACAAATCCATAAATGGCTCCTAGCTATTGATTTACTTTCTGAACTGATTTCTCTGGCTCAGAAACTCTTTCCCACACTTGGTGAGGAATACAGATTTAAACCCTAGGGTTTGATTGACTCTAGGGAAGTATTTCCTAAATTGTCAGAGGGATTAAAAGTGATTTGCTAACTCAATTTTAAAAGAAATTGGAATTATTTAAGTTTCCCTATATTGGAACCTAGTAAGAACTGCTCAGGCTCTTTGGTGCTTCATCTGTCTGAGGACATGAACTGGCTTGGCTTTTAAGCAAGAGCTCAAAAACCCACATTAAGAAGTAATAGCACTTATGGGAGTTCTGAATGGCACCAAGCTTCTGAGTTCACAGCCTTCTGCATCCCTCCTAGTTTTTGTGGGACTTTTATCATATTTCACTGAAATAACAACTTTTTGAAACATTATGCTCTTACACACCAAGCACATGCAACATTTGAAGGGTACAAATTTCAAGTGTTTTAACATAGAGCAGTTATTCATGAATCTGTGTTCCAATAGATAACTTCAGTAAGACATGTTAAAAATGTACGTGCTGCCAGACTTTCCAGGTAGTGTTGTCAATATTACTGACAATGGAATTGCTCTACATTAGGTTTTCAAGTAAATTTCTATTTGAGTATAACGTCTGTGAACATACAGTCTTGAAACTTGAACTTTTATCCACATTTCTCTTGGTGAATACTTTAATAACACATCCTGAACAATTTTATAGCACCAATAAAGACTACACACTGGGATCAAATAGCTGTTACTTTCTTGAAGTCTTTTACTGTAAACCCAGTAAATGTGTGGTATTAACATCCTATCTGTAAAGAAAAAGAAGTTTTATTTAGGATAGTATGAAAAGGACAGTCTTACAGTTTAACCATTCTGAAAGCACTTATGTAACTGAGTTTGGATAGGCACAATTACAAGGCTTCTATTAAATAACAGCTGTATTTCCTGAAAGGAAGGCTGCTTTAATAGCAAAAAAAAAAAAAAATTTGTAGAGTAGGCATTTAGCTCTGCTTTCTCCAGTAGATGTCACTTGCAGTACATAATAATTCATGTAAAGAAGTCAGTGTATATAGAAATGCATTTCTTTCCTTGAAATATGCAAGCCAAATTGAAAAGCCATTTTGGTGCCCTATGTATGTAGTAAGTTTGGCATTTGGTTTATTTTAAAAGATTCCATTAAAATAACAAAAGGTAATTCATTTTGTTTCCAATTGATTAGTGAAGAATTTGCCTCCATCTCCTGGAATTTGAAATAAAAGGAGATAAATTTCCTTGTTGCCACATGTGAAGTCTGGATCATATGTGATGTAATATTGTGTTGGCAACTAGGATTTGGCAATTACCAGAATTACTTTCAAGAAAAAATATAATATGCAATTTTATTTATTTTTTTTAATTTCAGAATCATTAACATTTGGGATGAAATTTAGTAGAGAAAGATTCTAGGACACATATAATCCAACAACAGAAGTGTTTTCTTATATAAGCAAGGGAAAACTTGTTGAGAATAATGTGCATTTAAAGGAAACTGTGTTGTGTTGTAGGTAATTAAAAAAGAAAGTGATCTTCTAGAAACTTTGTATGTTACTTTTTTTTTTTCTTTTTTCTTTTTTTTTTTTTTTCTCTTTCACTAAAATGATCATACACTAATACTGTCTCCAGCAGAATGACTGTGGTGCTATACATGCAAAAATCTCATCTTTGGGCCTACAGTGCCTCAGGGATGCATTGTGCCTCCATGATCTCAAGGTCACTACTGATGGTGAATTATCTGTAAAGGTTTGTCTTTTATAGCTCACATAGTTTCACTTGTCTCCACCTGACATGTCAGCTAAGCCTTTGCAATTTAGGATATAGATGCTGCTGGTTTACTTGCTAGCTGATCAAAGAGTTTGATGTCTGCTCTTTGGAACTATTTCTCCTTCTCTGCTCAACTTAGCAGCTGCTCTTTTCACTAGATACAAATTAGGACCACTGTATTCCTTTCCACTCCGCTCACTATTGTCTGGACAAGATAACGAGGAGACCCAGTTTGGTCTTCTCCTTTTATTCTTCCTAGAAAAATCCCATCATGACTGCTGAGAGAAAGAGTTTCCCAGAGTCACTGCAGATTAGTTTAGAAAGAAGGATTTAAAAATAAATAAATAAATAATAGCTATACTGTCTTTTCATGCCCCTATTCTTCCCCAAGGCAACTAAACAAACAAAAAAACAATCTTGAAGAAGCATCTACCAAGTTAGCAGGAACCACAGAGATGTAGACAAAACCCTGCTACTCTGTCTCTAATCCCCAAGAAAATTTTGTGTACACTGTGATTAAAAGAAGAAATGGACTAGAAATAAAATAGGAATATATATATATCTCCAGAATGCAGCTGAAGGAGTAATACTGTGTGGGAAACTCAGAAGTCAACAGTCGCAAATCTGTTACTGGAGAGAGCTATTTGCTCACCCTTTTGCCTGATACAACAGGAGATAAGAAAGAGACAGGCAAAGGTGACATTGTAGAAAAATAATACAGGCTTAGGACCTCTCTCATGAAAAAGAGAGCTTGCCCTCTTTCATTCTTGAAGAAGTATACTTGGTGTAAATTGAGATCATGTACAGGGAACCAGGTCTCTATTTGACTTGGTGATTCATAACAAAGATGTGGGGTTCAGGTGTTCTAATATGAGCTGCTCTGCATTGCCAGCTTCAGGTCACATATATTAGGTTTGTACAAGTTTATATCCTCAGCCACAGGCCAGAAGTTGGTATCAGAAGACTTACAAGGGCTTACAAATGATTAGTAGAGGCAGTTTGTTGGAAATACATAGAAAATACCGCAGAGAACAGAGAAGCAAAAGAAATCTGGGAATGAAATTTGAATATATATATATATATATTTCTGACAAAGTTCATTGAATTTCTGGGGGCTGTATGGACTCATGATCTTTGGCTGCATTAATTTTTGATCATTTTCTTCTGTTTTCTTCAAGAAAGGATTATTTGCCAAGAAAGAGAAGTAACCCAAACCTTTGCAACTCTGACCTGTCACAGGCTCTTGGTATTCTGCTGAGCTGAAGGATGGCCTGTAACAACATCAGCTTATTTTCATAAGCAATGCAAGACCTACTCCAAGCTGAGCACATCCAGAAGGTGAAAGATATTTATTTTAAACCGCAGTCAGATTTCATGGTGGTGGGTGCAATATAAGTCTAAAAATCATATAAGAAATTTTGTATTTGTTTTCTTTAGTAATAAATTCATAGTTACAGTTTTGGCAGTATTTTTTAATGTTAAAAAAAAAAAAAAAAAACAAAACACTAACATTCTCTTTTAAAGTCATGAAGATGCTGTGCATTACTGAATGCAGAAGAGATTATATACAAACAAAAGCTACAGGATTCAGTAATGTAGAGATGGAGATTTGAACCTAGAGATGCTCTTGGGCAGGGCTCATAAGTTAATATAATGGGCATATTTTTGGTACATCTTCATCAGAGGAACTCGTATTCTCTTATGAATTCCATTCCAGAGAACCACAAAACTATGTACTGTGATCTTCATTTTATGAACGTGGAAGCATATAATTCATCTCTGATAATCCTGGACAGTCAGTGGGGGAGCCAGGAGAAAATCTGAAACTGTTGATTTCAAGTGCTCTGCTACACCAGATAACTTTCCCTTCTGCTCCTTATAGAGGGAGATTCATTTATCTCTCCTCTAGCTCTGAGGGTTGGAAGGAACATCCCTGAAATGGTAAGCTGGCCTTTTACATTCCTAAGTGGCTCTTTTTAACTTATCTATTGTTTATTCATGCTGAGGAATACTCAGATTTAAAGAATCTTTTCTGAAATCCACTCTGAATTTAACATGGCACAAACAGGTATCTTTTGATATTGTGATGGCATGAGAGACACATCAGCTTCTGACAGGCTCATCTTGGGGATTGTGGAGGACATGAGGTTATCCCTTTCCTAAGTTATTCGACATCTGGGTTTCTCCTTCTACAATGTTTTGACACGAGTTAATTGCCAGCTTCATTCATGTGAGTGGATGCTTTTAAACAGAGCACTGCAAGAAGTCATGTGCTTCTTCTTCTTAAAGAACCAGAGTACACTATACCATTTCCAAATTCACATCCCTGCTCGGTTTCGCTATCAGTAACTCTAAATATATATATTTAGGTTCACTTGACCCAGTGAAGCTTTATCTCTCATACCAGAGAGTAGGGACATCACGCTGAATGTAAACGACACTGAGGAAAGGGAATTTTTTAGTATTTTAGTATGCATGTTTAAAAACCAAAACATAGAGTTTCATGGAAAAGTAATACACTGGAATTTTAAATGACCACATTACTTCCAGCAGCTGTGACTTTTTATTCTCATTAACTTTTTAAACCAGTCCATTTCAAATATTCACAGAACTCACAAAAAAGACAGGAGAACAAACACTATTGATTCTTACAGCCAAGGAAAAGAAAATATTCTGATTTAAATGATGCTGTCCAACCTTTTAAATTACTGTGCTCCTGCAACTCACTCTGAGTCTTGCAGCTCCTCTGAGAACTTCTGAGGACAGAATCCTCCGAAACAAGTAAATAACATCCACCAGCTATGATTGTATGAAAGCATTCTGGTTAGCTGGTGATCATTCTACTGAAATAAGTTGTTGTTGTTTTTTTTTATGGGATTCTTCTACAAGTATTGTAGACAACTGAATTTTTCGTCATGCTAAGCAACATAACACAGGAGATTGGATATAGTCAAAGGAAACTGTAACTCTCTTGGGGAAAAAAATATTTTAAATGATGTCTGGTCACTTTATACATGGCAGATCTCCAAGTACGTGCTGAATTGCAAAAATATAACACATTCAGAGGGAATATTTATGTGTCCCTTCTTCACTGCATGTGCAGTATTTTTCTCCCATGTCTCAAAAACTGTAGCCACAATTTACAAGTATATGCACAATCAAATTGCTATTGATTTAGCAATGCCTTTCTTTGATGTCCCTTGCCTTAACCTCATTTATAAAGCTGTTTTGCATTATTTCAAACTGTCAATGATTTGTGACTCATGAATATTCAAATCTAATTTGCACTTACCTTTTTTGCATGCATGCTTACTTGTAATATGTCTCATTTGCCCTTTGTTTTGTGTTTATTTGCAGATTGTTTAGTGAAGTAAACTCCGTTTTTAAAGTAACAGCATCTATTTAAACACAAGTGGACCAATTCTCACCTTAGTACTGTTTTATATCACTCTAATTCCATTAACTTCAATGGAGTTTTTCCTGCTTAAGTGAAGAAAAAATGAAGTCCGTGAACTCATTTTGGCTGTTCTGTCTCTGCCCCTAATCTTATGTTAATGTTGCTTAGCATGTTTCACTGGAATAGCAAAAAATTTTATTTAGTATTTTATTCAAAAAGAAATATCCAGACTGAATTCTCAACATTTCAAGCTCTTTGGCACAGTTCAGATCTTCAGATCTGAGTAAAAAGTAAGAATTCTTTACACTGACTTATTAATATTCAATCATAGCACAGTACTTTATTATCAGAGAAATAAAAAAACACTTTTGTTGGCTATGGTAAATCCAGTAGAATAACTCCACAACTTAAGAATACTAATAATATATCCTTTCCCAGGGCAGGGGGGACTAGACATAGATCTAGAAGAGTGCTTCAGTGCTTCTCACAACACAATAGGCACTGAATCTGGCTCTTTGTGTGCTTGTTTACCTAAAAAGAATGTCTGTTGAACTGCTGGATGCTCAAGGAAATCAGGCCTAGATCTTAACACTGGTTTATTCCCATTTGTGGGGGATTATATAGTTAAACCAATGCCTCTCTCAACTACTAAGAATCTTGCTAGATGTTTATTTCAGGAACAAAGAGTTACTGGGTTCAGACTGGACCTTCTTCAATGAATGAGGTCTGGAAACAACAGAAAAATAAATAAATAAATAAAAATTTATTTTGAATCAAACAGTATGCTCTTACTTCAGTGTCCAGAGTTATTTGTCAGCGAAAGCAATCCAAGGTTTGGCTGAGGGAGGGGAAGAAAGGCTATTGATTATTTCCAATAATGTTTGAAAGCTGAAATTAACCTATAGAAACAAAACTGGTTGTGTTCCTGGGCTGCTATTGCAACTCTATTCACAAAGCAGCTCTAGGGATTTTGGATGGTTCTTGTTCTGATCGTGTTTGTGGCCATACAACTGAAAATTAAAGCAAGGAGGATTTTTCCTTAACAAGTGTTAGGTAAATCTATTTTCCTTATGGATCAAATCCTGCTTTATCAAATGGAATGGAGGCAGAATCAGGCTCTCTATGAATAACTGCGCAGAACAAAAACATACATACACAGACAGGCATATAGGTTGTGTGCTTTTATTATTTGTTTAGTCTCTTTTTAAAATAATTTCATTCAACCTATTTGGAAATAGAACAAGTGTGATAGGTGATCAGTGACGCATCAAGAATAACAAAACTAAAAGCCCAAATGAACATGTTAAGGTGAGTTTTGGGCTGGAAACTGTTTGCCTAAGCTATTCCTGATGAATATTTTGAGATATAGAGACCTTTTCCTCTGAAGATTCAATGTACTTCCCAGATCTGATGTGGGGTTCCCAACTGAGAACAAGAGATCTGAGCCCAGAAAATAAGGCTGCATTCATCCAAGAGTTCACTTCAAATGAAGGCTTTTATCAGCTGTTCCATAAAAGAGAAAAATATTCTGAATGTTTATTTTTAGCTCTTTGCATGAATAATAGAAGTAAAATGACTTCAGTATTAAATGTGAAGCAATTTTTTATAAAATCTCATATGTAGGTTAACGATGATATACGTGAGTATAGTATGTGAGGGTTTTCAGTAATGCCAGATTTGTGCTTTTAAATGGCATGTCTCAGCTTTTGTGAAGTCCAAGGTAAAGTCATATGCCCTCAAACGCCCAAGAAATAGCATTATCCGGTGTGACACATGCCTAGATATGTCTGATTGTGATCATAATATAGCCTTAAGGTAAGAGAACAGGACAACCACTTGTATGCTATTTTTTTCAATGCTGTTTACATTTATCTACATCAAAGGAATGCTTCTGCTAGAGCTATTTATTTGCAGATCAATGGCACTATTAGTGATTGTATATGTATAAATGTATATGAAGTAGTATAAGACTAATCTAATAATTAGCACGTGCTTTAAAATTTGAATATATTAGTACATGATCATGTTTCATCCCTGAAAAGCCTGCTGATTTTGAAAAACACTTTGAAGCAGAATGTACCACTATAACATGAGAAATATCTAAACATGTCAAACAAAAACCCTGGCGAAGATCCCTGAAGTATGAGTTCAAGAACTGATGCTTCCTGAGCTGAGGTCTTACTTCAAGGTTGGTACTTGTCCCCATGTACCATCAGGAGGAGCAGGAAGGCTGAACACATTGCAAAGGGACAGTTGGCATCTTTCAAACTAAGCCTGCAGAGCCCTGAGTCCTCCATCAGGTGGTTTTCAGACAACAGAACTTGGGGCTAAGGATACTGAAAGCTATCAGTTTTGAAAACATTGTCTGCAGAGGTTCACTGCCTTGAGGTGATTTTCTCTGAACTTATGTTTCCTCTGTAGTTGAGACCTGTGGGCTGATTGGCAGCCCTTCTGATGAGTGAGGTTTACAATCAGTAATGCCTTAGTGTCTTTGTTTGGACATAGGACCTTTGGACGTTAGTTGTGTAGTCACACACCACAGCACAATTTCCTCCCTAAGTTATCAGCATTAGTCAGTAGTGATACAGACCAGATGAGTTTCACTCTTTGACTTTATTGGCTAACTTCAGTGGGGAAAAATGTGGTGAGTGAAAGTATGTAAACACAGCGAGGTGGTTAGGCATGCATTTCAGTTATAGGATTTGTTGTTTGGAATTAAGAGAGTTTCTGCCCTTTAATGACAAAGCAGGGATAATATCCCACCTAATTCACTGCAACTGCAGACACCCAGATTATTTTATTCTGACGTGAAAAACCTGGTCATGTCCAAGAAATTGCTAAGCCTGCACACTGCCCCTTGGCTTCCCCTTCACAGATCCTGTGGGACCATTCTGTCCTGTGAGAACTGGATCCTCCATTCCCTCAGTGTTGCTGCGACATCCTGCTCAGCCTGCGGAGATTCAAGTGGAAGAATAAGCTTCTCAAAATTATGAACAACAGAGGAAAAAGTAAAATCAGAACAATCCCAGAGGGTTCACCTTTATAAAATAATATGTATTAACTAATGTATGTTTCCTCGCTTACCTTATACCTGTGTTTCATTGCCTTGCATTAGTGAGGTAATTAATTTCACAGGAGAGATGAAAGGAGCCAAAGAGATGACAGCAGGCATGTGTGAGAAAGGAGTCAAGTGTAGGTCTGCGATGGTGGGCAGCTGAAAAGTGTTTTTGACATGCATTCCGTGAATGTGAAGAAAGTGTCAAGAAGTGCACGCAGAGGAGCTGAAGGTGTTTTGTGTTTTCTGCTGTCTTGAGCAGGATTGTGTGCTGGGTATCTTCTGATAGATGATACACAGGGAGGGTGATGTCGAGCCCAGTATAACACATCTGATCTTCTCTCATAGCTTTGGTCATTTACAGTGAGGGGTTAAACTGAATTCCCTAAGAATTAAATGTTTCCTGCTTTGCTGGGAAAAAATATATATATGTATATATATGTGTGTGTGTGTGTGTGTACATGTACACTGGTTTTTAGACTTAAAGTTTCTTAAGGGAAATGCTGTATCCAAGGGCTGTTTCATGAGCTGGGAGCACTGTTCTAAACCTCTGGGGCAAATGTTTTCATTGAATTGTCGAAAGAGCCTGAGATTGGCAACACCACCCTGCCCCTGGCTAATGAGCCTTCCCCGAGAGAATATCAAGTGCAATTACCTTTCAGGGAATAACAACATACCAAAGAACCATGGACCCTGCAGAGAAAAACGAAACATACATTTGTAGGTAGAAACAGCTATGAATCAGCATTAATTATCCAATAGAAGGAAAAGGGTCGCAATAAGTCTCAGTTCCTGACTCACACCATAGATCACAGAAAATGTGAGCTACTTATAGAATATATAGATATATATAGAGAGAGAAGTTCAACCTACCCCAGCCCCCTACCCCAGCATGCACACTTTGTCGTCTTCCAGGGCTGCACTCCTGGGGTGAGCTTCCCGACCTCCACTTCGGAGATGGATGCAGGAGGTGAAGACGGAGGCTGCTGGCGAAGGAGCCCCGGACAGCAGCGGGACAGTTAACGTAGCGCAAAGGCTCATTAGAGGTTTCCCACGTGCAGACGTGGCCGAGGCCGCCGGGCGTCCCATAGCAGCTCGGCTTCAGAGCCGAGGGGACCTCGTCCCCTCACTGCTTCGTGTCCGGCAGATGCAGAAAGGAGGAAAGTCCCAGGCGATTAGGTTTTATTACGCACATTCCTAGAAGGAGGAGGAGGACACCACGTATTTTAGGTTGAGCAACTGGAAAAACACGTGAAATTTAAGGGGCTGCTGGATGTCACCGCGGCTCCCTGAGCGTGTCCCCTTGCGCTAAGCCTCCCACCGAGGCGCGGCATTCCGCTGCCCGCTGCATCCCTCTGAGCCTCCCCTGGGAGCAGGGAAACCCCGCCGCAAACTCTTCGGACGTGAAAACGCCGCGGAGAAGGACCGGCTGCTTTGCTGAAACAAGGCACACATATATTGAGTTTGTCAGGGATCATAAAATGTGAATTGATTATTCAAACAGCCATTGATTATAAAAGAATGCTTACTGCAGCAATGGGAAAGGTTAAAAGGAAATTGACCCTCCGCGTACGTGACATAAAGTCATTACGTAAATGAGATATTCATACAGGGTATAATCAAGGTCACGCTAATTTTATTTGCGGTATTTTCACTCAAATCTCGGGCTTCGTTTGGAGGCAGCGAATTGTCCCCGGGGGACCTCAAACACCGGGCAGACCGCAGGTGCCGCTAAAATATATATACGCCCCACGTCAATACAACCCGAGGAAGGCGGCGCGTTACCGCGGGGTCCCGCGGGCACGGCGGGCCCGAGCCCCGTGCAATGCCGGCGGCCACGGAGCCCCCCGGAGGCTGCTGGCACCGCGCCGCTGCTGGGGCCGCCTCCCCCAGGCCGGGAGCGCGGGCGGTGCAGGATCGCTCTGTTAAGAGCCGCGCCTCTCCCAGCCGGGATGGGAACGTGTCAAAAAATTAGATGTATTTATGCACATATTTATCCCCTCTAATTATAGAAATTAATCCTCTTACTTATGACTAAAAGGTAACGTCTGAGGCGTCCCTTTGATGTTTAACAGCATCGTTTGTGGCTAACATTCCAACTGATTAAGGAATAATTGTTGTTAAATGCTTTACAAGTGGATAGTGTTTAATTGAGAGGCATTCATAATTCTACGGCTTACCGCAAAATGAAACGTAATTAAAAACGCAAGAATTTCCAACCGATTTTATTCCAATTATGTTTATTGTTCCGACTAATTATGGCAGAAGGGGCGCGTTCCCCAGCCCTGACCGGCACGCGGTCCCACACGCACTGGGCGGGTTCCCCTGCCCAGGTGCCCCTTCACCCCCCCCCGCCCCTTCCACCCCCCACGAAGCGCTCTGGCCCCTCGCTTCTCTCCTCCTCGCAACACCTGGGAATGCGCGAAAGTGCTGGCAGCACCCTTCCCTCGGAGTTACCGTAGAAGGGCTGATGGATTTCTCGAAGAAGCACTTGCCACACACTGCGGCAACCATCTCCTAGCAGGATTTTACAAACCAAAGTAAACAAAGCACCCCAGGGGCGATTTCCTCCTTTTGCGCAGCTCACTTCTCAATTTACCTCCGAAGCGATCGTAAACACACACAAGAATTACGGCAGAAATCACAGTTGGTCTGAGGAAGACGTTCCGGATGGAAAAAGCAGAGACTGAACGTGTTCAAAGGGACGGTCAACTAAATACCTGCTGGCTGCCTCTGCACAGGCCAACCTTCCTTCTCCCCCGGGAACTCGGGGCTCGTTCCAGCGGCTCTTTAACCGTACATCTCCCTGGGAAAGGGGAGAAGGGAAAAAGATAGGAAACAAACAAAAAAGACAAACCATCCCCTCCCCCCAACCCCGCACCTCGGGTCCGTCTCCCCAGCCCGTGAAGCAGTGTCAGTCTCAGAGAGGGTGGGGTGGGAGGGGAAGTGACCGGGCTGATCGCAGTGTTTGCTCGATCGAAGGGAGCGATGTGGTAGTGGATTGATTTATTGCTGAGTTTGCCCACTTCCCGGCTGGGAGCGGGGGGAACATGAGCTAGGGGTGCCTGGCACCGGCTTGACACCAACTCAGGGCTCACGGCTACAGAGAACCACCAGTTCAGACCCTGCTGATTGGGGGCTGCGGGACAGGGGGAAAAGAACGCCCCTACTGCTCCCACTCTGCGTTCCTTCGGGCTCCGACCCGCTAGGGAAGGATCCCCTACGGCCATCGCTCCCTTTGTTCCCCGCTGCTGCCAGCACCCGGCCCTACAACGGGTGGGTCGGGGCCGCTCTGCTCGGAGGGCTCCGGGCTCCCAGGTGGGCTCCGGCTCGCCGCTCTCTCCGTGCAGGTTCTCGGCGCTCCTAAAGGGTTTAAGCGAGGTGTGAGAGAAGAAAAGTGTTTAAATCTTACTGGGGAGATAAAGGGGTGGGAGGATTCCCTCTGATGGCAACTTAGAAATAGCCCGAGCTTTCCAGAGGGACGTTCGAATTGGACTTAATGGAGCCATACTTCTACTTCTTTTGCCTGAGCTGTGAGTCCCGGATCCTTTCAGCATTGACAGAGATTTCCAGAGAGGGGAGAAGGGGGGGTACCCGGGGTGGCCATTTTATGTAAATGAGCAAATCCGAAATGTATTACAAATCCGGTGTAATAAAACTGACAGTTTTGACAGTATTGACAACATAAATATATGTTGGAACACAGCACTTTCAGACACTTAACCGATGAAGCAATAAAAAGATTCGACTACAATATTTCAAATAATCGACATTGATGTTTTGATACATCATTTTTATACCTCGAATCGATCTATCACTCCGTGACCGGTCAATTTTAAGTAAAAATCTGCTGCAATTATTTACGCTATTGCCAATGACGACCTAATAACTGTTTTCAATTAATTACAGCAAAACTAAGCATTATGAGGACCAACCGGCCGTATATCCCATCGTACAGTCCCTCGCGTTGTTTGTATGGAGAGCAAACACATATATGCATATTGCATTCTCTTTGTGGGATCAAAAGAAAGGCGTACAAAGGCGATTCAAGGAAGAAAAAAAAAAAGAGAGAGAGAGAGAGAGAGAGAGAGAAAGGAAACCACCACCAGCTCTCTTTCAGGAGCACACCGCAGGCTCTCAGCACGCACTTCGAGGAAAAACGTTATAATATTTTGTCAGCTCATTCCCCGTGCAACACCAAACCGGGCTGCTGAGATTTTTTTCCCCCCTTTTCTCTGTAGGCTGAAACCCACTTCAGACAATGGCCCGAGCGACTCCTTCAGAGAGGGGCGCTCCGCGCCGGAGCCACCGCGTGTTCGGGGGCAGCCGCAGAGCTACAGGGGCGGTGGGAGCACATTGTTCTCTCCGGACGGAGAGCTCCGGCGTCAAAAGCGAGCGGTCCTCTTCTGAAGTGCCAAGGGCAACTGGGGAACAACAGCGTGTGTTCTGAGTGAGCGAGAGCAGAGCCTAGTGGAGTTGGGAGCTCCTCAGATGCTCAGTTGCATTACACTGACTGACGAGCTTGCCCTCGCTGTCCTTTCTATTACAATATCTCAGTGCAAAGAAGGAATTTTATTATTATTATTATTTTAATGTTTTGGGCTCCTTCGAAGAAATGCAAACTAGATTTTGAACTATCCTGGCAGAAGCAGCCTTACTGGGCAGCCCAGACAGGTATTTTTGTCCCTCTGTTTTACGCTGGAAATATGCACAGCGCTGCTTACAGACTATCCTGTACACCCCTGCCAGCCCACGGCGTACACATCTCGTCGTTCGCTTCACGCTGGTGCTTCCCTCGCACCCACGCGTGGGCTTAGTCTCTCGGACACGGGGCGGGGAGGGTGCTAGGGCTCCCGTTCTCACCGCGGCCTCCGAGCGGAGCTGCGGGCAGGGGCGCGTCGGGCGAGCGCCCACGGCCACGCGAGAGAGTTCGGCGCCTCGGCCTCGCTACGGGCTCCGCGCCGCAGGCGCCGGGCTGCGGGCCCTGCGAGGGCTGCGCGGCGCGGCAGGAGCTCGCTGGAGCCCCGCCAGATAGCGCTAGAGGGCCGCCGATGGCACCGCCGCGCCGCGGACGCGGGGACACGGCTTGGGGGGGCGGCCCGCGGAGCCCGGGCAGGTCTCGGCAGCCCGGGGGGACCGTGGGGGCTCGGGAGAGGGTGAGGAGCCGCTTCGCTCCCTGAGAGCGGAGGCTGCGTTGGAGTTTTGTAAAAAGAGGGGGAGGGGTAGATGCAAGAGTTGAAAGGGAAGTTAACAGGTAAGCAATGAACCTCCTCCTAATCCAGCTCCCAAAGACCGCAGCCATACCGCAGCCGAGGTCAGGAAAAGTTCACCGCGATGGGCTACCATTGACTTTCTGGGCTGGAAAGGTTTTTCTCCAAAGAATAGATCGCTGCAAAGAGGAGAGCGCTGCGGGCAGGCGGGGGGTCGGGGTGAGGAGCTCCATGAATCTGGCGATCCGCGGAGCTCAGACGTGCCGCGTTCCGCCGGAGCGGCCGAGACGGGACCTGGGAGCCTGGCGGCCGCGGGAACCCGGGGAGGGTGGTCGGGGGGCCGAGGTGGGCTGGGAGAGACAGAAGTGTCCTTAAGAGTGGAGCCCACGGGCGGGGAGAGTGTGCAAAGGGCGATGTCGGAGGCGGGAGTCTGAGCTGGGGAATAATACTGACTCCAGAACCGCAGAGGTACTATTTGCACCCCACGCGTTGTCTCGGGAGAGAAACAGAAAGAACAAATCCCGTGGATTCTGCACAGGTTCCTGGTTATGCTGTAAGCCCGGAGACGCGTTAACACGTGGATTGCTTTCTTCATTAACTCTGACACGTTTCTTAGAACGATGGTTAGGGACAAAATGCCACTTCCAATATTCGGAATTACTCATTCCGCTCTGCTCTGCCCTCAGCCCATCCACTCTTGCTCTGTCTGTAAATGTACGCGGTATATTCCCGAATACAATGGCATCGCCCCAAATACTCGAACTCCACGTACAAACAAACAAACATTGAATAAAGTTACAAACGAGATTACGGACGGGGTTATTTGTCCCTGCAGCAAGGCGTCAATTGTCCTAACAGATGTAGGGGCGCTAAGAGGATTTAAACCACGCGAATTTAATAAACCAGATTAGCAATAGGTGCTTCCCACAGATGCTGGGAACCGCACAGCACATCCACTCCACGTTATCTATCAGAGCACAACGCTGCTTGAGAGGGCTGCGGGACATTTGCAAAGGATACGAGCGGGTTTCATACAAGCACAGTTTGTCCTCTCGAAAAAAACTTTCTATTCGCTCTGAAGCTCCCACTGCACGCCCACGGGCACACACACAGCAGTGGCTCAGACATACCGGGGGACACATTCCGGGATGTTACCTGTTGTGGTGCCATCGCTCCGCAGCGCTGTGCCGAAGGGGAGAGGGGAGCGGGCGAGGGCGGCGCGGGGCCCGGCGCACCTCGGGGCGGTGATTGGAAGCAGACCCGGCCGGGCTGCAGCGGATTTTCCCTCCCTCCGAGGGCTAAGAAGCCGATTTGGGAGTTTGAAGGGAATAGGTTTCAGCGTCCATATTTGTTCTGGTGCACTTGTAAAACGCGATTTGAAGAGGATCTTTAGCTCTCTGATTGTCTTTGTATTGTTTTTCTTGAAACGGATCTTTTGCCCTTAATGAATCCCCACACAGCTGGACAGCTCCTTCTCGGACACTGAGAGCGCTAACCCCAAACTGACCCCAATTTGACACCACAAGATGAAATTTTACCGCCTGTTAAAACCATTTCCAGCCCCGGCCAAAGGAGCTGGCTGTTGACTGAGATGCACTTCCACACCGGACACCTCATTTCTCTTTGGACTTTGGGCCGATCTAAAAAGAAAAAAGAAAAAAAAGGAAAAAAGGGAAAAAAAAGAAAAAAAAAAAAAAAAAAAAAAGGAAAAAGAAAAAGAAAATAATAATAAAGAAGCCCAGCACGCACCTCACTGCCTCACCACTCACACTTGTCCTGGGAACAGCCTCTGCCGTGAAAGTGATGCACGAGAAATTGAAAATGTCCAATTCCATTTTCCCGAATTACTGTGTTTTACAAGAAATATATCGCAACGCTGAAAATAATTAGAAAATAATGACAAGTAAAAGGTAAATTAAAAAAATGACCTAAGGATGTAGAAGCCCCCCAGCCCTGGGTGCACGGATCCCATTTCCCTCCGAGCTCCCAAAAGCATCTTTGTTAGAGCTGCGTACTTTCACTGAAGGGCGCTACATTGACATTCTCTTTTAATGGTCAAACTGTAGCGCTTTATAACCGCGTTCTCGGCGTGCCTTAATCCACTGGGATAGTGCAGAGGAAAAAGGCTTCGACCCTTTTCAAGGGAGAGGAAAAAAAAAAAGGACACAAGAGGAACATGAAAGCCCTCCGTTAACCAGATGAAATTTCACTTTCTCTCAAGTTAAAATCATTTTAAAAAGTTGGTCCCTGTCCCACACGCACAGCGGGGCGAGACAGTGCGGGGGGGGGGGGGTCGTTGGTTTGGGGAAGAAAAAAGCAAAACTGAGCAAATGAAAGGAGCAGCACAGAGCGCTGGAAAAAAAATAGTAATAATAAAAATCTTTGGCTGCTTTTTGTTTTTTACAGCTTAGATTTTAGATTGCTCTCTTAACAATTCTCTGCTCCGAAGAATCAGGACTTAAAGGAGCACTTGTGAAAAACAGAATTATTAAAAAAAAAAAAAAAAAAAAAAAAAAAAGAGTCTAAAATGATATCCTAAACAATGACGTGCCTTCTGCTATGGGAGCAAAGTCGTGTAAAAAACTTCTCTTTGAGAAGAAGAGTGCTGAAGTTCTCCCCCAGTCTGAGCCCTGAGCAAACACACGGAGCCCTCAGCGGGACCGGATTACTGTTGCACGGCCGCGGCACAGGAACAGAGCCCCTCTCGGTGCCACCGGCCCTCT
Organism: Excalfactoria chinensis; assembly: GCF_039878825.1. Classification (NCBI taxonomy): domain Eukaryota; kingdom Metazoa; phylum Chordata; class Aves; order Galliformes; family Phasianidae; genus Excalfactoria; species Excalfactoria chinensis. The sequence goes on along the minus strand of NC_092829.1, from coordinate 27,183,045 downwards.
CGGAGCGAGGCGCACTCGGACACAGCAGGGGGCACGGCTGCAAAATCCGTTTGGGAGCTGCAAATATTTACAGCTCGTCCCTGAGTTTCCCGCATGGGCTGCGTCGCCATGAAGGGATGCCTCGGGAGTTTGGAACTCGGGCATCCTTGTGGCAGGGTTTGGGGTTGGGAGTGGGGGGAAGAGAGAAGAAAAAAAAATCACAAAAAACAAATAGTATTCACCGCTGAGCAGATCTCTTAAAAATCTGTTCGAAATGTACAGCTGTAAAAGTAGGAAAAGATTTGCATAACCTCCTGCTCTGTAGGTCTCCGCGCACCCAAAGGATTAGCCGAGCATTCATTACCATGAATATCCTGAATTACGTTCCCGATTTATACGACGGAGTATAAAATACTGCACGAGCGTCCCCTCTTTTCCCTGCGAAACGCATCGACTTCACCACTGCTCAAAAGAGATCTCCACACTGAGGGCTTTCTACTCACCTCTCCTCCCAGTCCCGGGAAAGCCAGGCGCAGCCATTCGGTTGCTCTTAGGATTTAGCTTTAATCTCGGAGGAGATCCTCTCAGAAAAGCACTGCGGGGTCGTGCCCGGCTCCGGGCCGCGAACGAGGGCAGCTCCGGCCGACACCGGGGCCGACACCGGGGCCGCTTCTCCCCTTCTCCCGCCCGCAGGAGCCGGGCCGGGTGCTGCCGGAGCTCGGGGGATGCCCACTGGCGTCCGTCAGCCCCACGCTATCTTTCTTTATATGTGAGGGCTGATTTCCCGCAGACATCATTGTTATGATGGCTCATTTAATCAAACTGTTTAATTGCTCCGGTAATCACTATTATCATCACAGGTACTCAATCATTCATCATTTTGGAGGGGTTTATTGACCTCTGGAGCTCATTCCCCGCGCCTATTAAAATCAGGCCAAATATCTGCAACTGCCCCTGAGTCATTTTCTTAAAGTTAAAAAAAAAAAAGAAAAAAAAAAAAAAAAAAAAAAAAAGTGAAAATCGTCACTCTCGTCCTGAAAAGCAACGCAAAACACTCCAACCCCTACCCGAACAAATCACATCATTCTTATATATATATTTTTTTCTTTTCTGCCGTGTACTTCTAAAAGCCACCTATGTACGAGGCCACATTCACCACCGGGTACACAATCATTGATAAATCCCGCTATTAACGGGATAGTCTGGTTTAGATTTTATGTGCAGGGGACCGTGAACGAGGCTGGGGACTGGGGAGGACAAAACTGCAGCGATCGATAGTCGGAGGCTCGCTCCTCCCCTCACTGGAGGCGCCCCGTGATTGATGAGCCCGGGGAGCGCCGGTAATTGACTGCGCTAGGGTAAGGCATGCTCGGGCTGAGCGCGGCGATTGGCCGAGGGAGCATACCAAAATTACCGCGTGTGCGCGCGTGTGTTTGGAAAAGTTCATCTGGTGCTCGGGGCTGGGGGTGCATCCTCTCACTTCATTCGCCAAATCGTCCTCCTGTAATTAGCGCTCCCGTTAGAGGCATTACCGGGCTCACACTCCGGCGCGCATCCCGTCGAGGTACGGCAAAGTCCACGGACGCGCCCACCCGAGTTCGTCGCTGCCCGCCGGCTCCGCTCGGAGGGAACGCGTACAGCGGCCGCGGCACATCTGGGTCTCTCCCGGCCGAGCCGAGCTGACCTCCGTTCCGAGTCCCTCTCCCACGCTCCGTTCGCAGCCCAGAAAGGGATTCCCCTTCCCCCCGCTCCCTCCCCCTCCCGAGCCATCCTCAGCTCTCGAGAGTTGCGATCACCCCACGCGGAGCGGTGCCCAACGCGCTCTGCCCGTGTCCGGACCATTCACTCGTAGCCGCGCTCAGCGCCCGAGCGGGACGCCCTCCTCCCCCCCACCCCCCACCCCCGCCGCCTCCCGCAGCGCAGCCCCGCGCCCCCTGCGCACCCCTCGCGGCGGCGGCGGGAGCCGGAGAGCCCCATAAATAATGCAGAGCGTAAATCAGAGCCTGAGCATCGCGGTTCATCGGAAGGTATTTCGGTGCTAAAAGAATCTAGCGCAAACCAACCCGGGGCCGGGCTCCTATCGCACTTTTCTTCTCGCTCTCCGCAGTTTTCCCCTGCCTCTCCCCCCTCTCGCACACACGCACTCTCCCCGTCCTTCCTCCCCTGCCTCCCTCCCTCCCTCCCTCGCTCCCTCCCTCCCCGCTCCCTCCCTCCCTCTCGCACGCTCTCTCCTTCCTACACGCGCTGCCTCGCTCGGGGCAGGGGCTGTGCGCGGCTCCCCCCGCGCGGCGCTGCAGCCGCCCCGCCGGGCGCTGCCATCCGCGGCGCTCCGCCGGCCGGGGCCACCCCGCGCCCGCCGCTCCCCGCAGCCGCTCCCCGTCGCCGCCGCCGCCGCCGCCGCCGCCGCCGCGCCCCGCGCCCGCCGCCGCCGCCGCCGCCGCTCCCCGCCGCCGCCGCCGCCGCGCTGCAGGACTGGCTATGGCCACCGCCACTTCCGGGTTCCGTCACTTCATTCTCCCGCCGATCAGCGCTGCAAAACTGAGCCTCTTCTATAAGGCAGCCGGCAGCCAACCTGCCAGCACTCACTGACACTCGCTCATCTCCGAGCGCGGGGAGAGAGGGAGACAAAATACCTACCGGGAAAAACGGAGAGAGGGGGCAGTCCGCGCTTTGCAAACTATTCCATTTTTCTTCGCATCTTTCCCCACCCCCCTTCACAGTACTTAAAAAAAAAAAAACAACAAAAAAAACCAACCCTGTAGCGATCCTAAAAGGCAAAACCCGAGCGCGGAGTTACTGGAAGAAGAAACCGGGGTTAAAAAGATTCCTCCTCTCTTCTTCATCATCATCAGCCATCACTCATTCACTACCTTGACATTCCCTGGCTTTGATTGACAGCTGGAGTGGCAAAAAGCCATGAGACACGACAGTTCGGTTCCATGTGGGCTGCTGACGGGCCGATCGTAACCCGCACGGTGGGGGCTTGACCGTGTGGTGTGTGTGCTTTTTTTTTTTTTTTTTTTTTTTTTTTTTTTTTTTTTTTGGGTCGTAGAGAAAGAAAACAAGGAAAAAAAGAGAGAGAAAAAGAGAGAGGAGAAAAAAACACAAAAAAACAAGAAGAAGAAATACACAGAAACTCATCGTGGTTGCTGGCTGGTTTTTTTTTTGGTGCGTTCTCGTTGCTGGTGGTGGTGGTGGTATTTCCCCGTACCGGAGAATAGGAGAAGTCTGTAAGTGGGTGGCAAAAAAAAAAAAAAAGAAAAAAAAAAAGCGGAAAAAAAAAAAAAAAAAAAAAAAGACTCTTCTTCACTCTAAATCACTTTTTCTTTTGCTGGACTGGGACACTGGGATATTAAATATACGGCACATCCAGGAGTTTATTGGAGCGCAGACTGATGGCGCAAAGGGTAGGTTTAAATCTCCAACCCTTACCTATAGATAAATCCTCCCTAAGAGGGGCCTGTCCGATTTGCTCTCCGCCGGTGCTGCTGCTGATGGCGGCCCCTGTTAGCCAACAGAGCCCGGGTGATCCCCGCGCTTGCCGTGCGTGTGCGTGAGTGCTGTGCGTGTGCCTCTCCTCGCGGTTGTTCCACGCTCGCTCGTCGCAGCCTTTCCCCGCAGCGCCGCTCCTCTCCCGGCTCGCAGGGAGCTGCCTCGGGAAGCGCTGCTGCTGCCGGGTGTGCACATATACGGGCGTGGATATATGTGTGCATATAGAGCTGCCTTTTTTTTTTTTTTTTTTTTTTTTTTTTTTTTTTTTTTTTTTTTGTCTCTGGCTTTGACAAGACAAGGGGAATTGCTGCTAAATAATGTTTCTGGTAACTTTCCGATTATTTCCCCCTTTACCTCCCGCCCCCTCCGATGCACCCTACCTCTGCTCTCGCCTTCCCGGCGCTGATTTATTTCTCGAGCCGCTTCGGATTCTGCTCCTTTATTCCTTCATATCGGGTTTTTTTCTCCTTCCTTCCTAACGCGGAGCGGCTCCGGCTTCTCCCCTCGCTTCCTTCCTTCCCCGCGACCCGGCCGGGCTGCCCCAGCCGCGGGCGGCCCCGCACCCCGCACCCCAGCGCTCTCCCCTCTCTCTCCTTCTCGCACTCCGCGCCCCGCTCAGCCCCCCCGGCTCCGCTCCGGGCCGATCCCTCCGCACATTCCCTTCTCTCCGTTGCGGCTGTTCCCGGGTTGTTGTGCTCTACTGGCGCCTGGCCGGGCGCTCCACTCTCTTCTGACTTTTGTTGTTGTTTGTTTGTTTTTTTATTCCCCCCCCCCCCCCCCCCCCCCCCCCGCCCCCCTTCCCCTCTTTCTCCCTCTCTCTTTCTTCCGGCCCGCGCTGACAGTACGATGAGCTGCCCCACTACGGCGGGATGGACGGCGTAGGGGTGCCGGCGTCCATGTACGGGGACCCGCACGCCCCCCGGCCGATCCCCCCGGTGCACCACCTCAACCATGGGCCGCCGCTACACGCCGGACAGCACTACGGCGCCCACGCCCCGCACCCCAACGTCATGCCGGCCAGCATGGGCTCCGCTGTCAACGACGCTCTGAAGCGGGACAAGGATGCGATCTACGGGTAGGCACAGCCGGGCCCGGGCCGGCAGCGGGAGGGCAGCGCGGGGCGGCGCCGGGGGAGCGCCCCGGGGCCGAAGGGGCGCGGAGGGGGGCGCGGGGCCAGGGCCGGGCTGCGGTGGCAGCGCCCCGGGAGGCGGCTGCGGGGCACAGCGCAGGGAAGGCCCCGGGGGTGCTGCCCTGGTTGATTTTTTTTTTTTTTTTGCCCCCTCCTTCTCTTTTTCTTTCTCTTCTTCTTTTCTTTTTCTTTTTCTTTTCTTTTTTTCTTTTTCTTTTTCTTTTCTTTCTTTCTTTTTGTGTGTGTGTGTGAGTTGTTTTTTTTTTTGTCTCTCTCTGAAGGCCCGGGTAGCACTTCAGGCTCGCGGTGTGCTGAGTTTGGGTAGAAGAAGCGTAGTGCTGGTGCTTTGCTCTGTGCCACAATACCGTGCTGTAAATAAAGGGTTGCTCCGAGCACGGGCTCCCCGAGAAGGGAGCAGTGAGAACTGGAGGCAGCGTGGAGCTCTATGTGGAGCAGAGAAAGGGTGCGGGGAGGAATAGCAGTGCGGGGAGGAAGAGCAGTGTGGCCTCGTGCGCTGCCGGGGGGCACCGAGTACTCCCTTTTTGAAAGAAACCCCCATTTATCTCGAAGGAGAGAGTGCAGTGTGCGGCGGAGTGTGGGCCTTGCTCAGACCCAAAGAGGAGAGCACACCAGCCGCGTCCTCACGCTCAGCACGCAGATCAGATATTTTTTCCTGACTGCACCAACTATGGGAAAATATTTGGCGAAGTGCTGCCGCCCCCCGCCCCCTCCCCGCGCCCTGCTCGGACACCGCAGTTTGGCCCCGGGTGCTGCGAGGCCAGGGAACTTCAGTGCAGAGCTACTAGCAGGCCCCTTGCGAAAATAAAACCTCGTTCCGTTCGGTTCGCAGTTTGCCTGCCCTCGGTGCGCCCTGTGGGTCATAGCTGGAGGGGAGGGCTGGGAGCTCCGTGTTTCGCGTTATTCTAAACCGCGGTGCAGAGAGCGAGATTCCCGGGAGAGGAGCGAGGCGCTGGGTTGGGCACTCTGTCCGCGGCTGCGGGGGCTGCACGGGGGATGCGTTGAGGCGTTAGCGGTTGCCGAAAGAAACAAAACCTCAAACCCGCAAAAACCGCGTTTTTATTTCCAAACGGGCTTCTGCCCGGCTCTGCCCGAAGAGATATCGGGAGTCTGCAGAGCGTGGCCGCGTGGTCGTGCGTGTCCTTGCGTTACCAAAATACTTGTTGATCAGAGCTCTTCTTCCCCCCTCTCCCCCACCCCCCCTCCCGCCCTTTGTGTGCCATCGCCCGGTAGGCACCCGCTGTTTCCCCTCCTCGCCCTGGTCTTTGAGAAGTGCGAGCTGGCGACCTGCACGCCCCGGGAGCCCGGCGTGGCCGGCGGGGACGTCTGCTCCTCCGACTCCTTCAACGAGGACATCGCCGTCTTCGCCAAGCAGGTCCGGCACCGCTCCCCCCGGGGCCCCCCGAGCCGCGAGGGGTTGGCTCCCGGCCCCTCGGTGGGGGCGGGAGGGGGCGGCGGGTGCCCTCCGGGCCGGGTCCTCACCCTGTGCCCGGTGGAAGGGGCCGTGGATGAGGATCGGGGAAAGGTTGCAAAGAGGGGATCCCTAGGGCCGGAGGAAGAAGCCTCAACCCACGCCGCTTTTCCTTCTTCTCGTAGGTCCGCGCTGAAAAACCACTTTTTTCTTCAAACCCAGAGTTGGACAATTTGGTAAGGCCTCACCCCTGCGCCCGCTGCCCTCCGCCCGCCCCTAGTCCCGGGCAGCGCCCACCGACAGGGCCAGGAGGCGGCAGGGCCAGGAGGGCTCCCCGCCTCCCCGAGGGGTTCCGAGGGCAGCTCTCGGGGCGAGCCGGGGCCAACGTTCCGGCCTTGGCGCGCCGCGAAGCCGGGCTTAGAAGCCACGGGAAGCCAAAGTGAAGGAAATAACTGCTTAAGAAGAGGGAGCTGGAGATTTCTAGCGTAATTCTTTTGCTAATGTGAACGATTTCAATATTCAAAGTGCCTAAATCCTCTTGTAAAGAAGATGCCAAACTATTCATCTCCCCCCTCCCCTTTCTTCCCCGGGCGGTGGGGAGGGGGGCGGGGGGGTTGCGAGCGTGTGTTCGGCCCTCCGCGGCCCCTCTGAGAGAGGAGGAAGAGGCTCTGCTTCTCTGGGACCGCGGGAACAAACGCCCAGCCCCGCACCCCGAATCAATCAGATAGAAACAGAGTGCTAAGGGTAAAGCTGATCCATATTGCTCAGGCGTGACGGAAGGGTTGAGATTCAGGGGAATGACCGCTACCCTGGCAACTCCCTCAGCCCCTTTAGGGTCGCATCCCCGTGCTCCTATCTCCCACCTAACCCCCACTCCCAACTCTCTTGCAGATGATCCAAGCAATACAAGTACTAAGGTTCCACCTCCTGGAGTTAGAGAAGGTAAGAGGCACTGGGGTTGGTGCAGGCTGTCTCCTGTCCCTGCCCGGGACGGAGCGGACACACGGCCGGGAGAGGGGGAGCGCCGGGTGACACCATAACCTGTGCCACCGGAACATGTGACACCGGCAGCCATGCCCAGCCCGGCCCGGCATTTTTTTGTTCTGTGTAATTTCAACCGAGTCATTACATCTATACATTATTAAACCCCTGACATCCTCCTTACCCCCTTTCTCGGCAGAAGCTCTTTTCCTGACTCGGAAGCACTATGTTTAACCAAAAGAGAAACGCAAGCCCTCCAGCTTCCCTCCCGCTCCGCCAGGCGCATTAACCCCAAACGAGCAGTAAATGTTTGGAGGAGGCAGGGGGCCCTGCACGGCGCGGGAGGGGCTGTGCCCGCGCTGGGAGCGCCTTTCCCAGAGCCCCGCCAGATCTTCCCGGCCTGGCCGGAGCCATGCCCGAGCCCCACGGTCCTGAGCTCGTATCCCGGACCGGCCCGAAGGTACCGCCGGGCTGCGGCTCCCCTCTCTATGGGAGCGGCACACTGGGTTTGCCCCGCACACCGGTCTGAGCACACTGTCTCTGTAACTTGTTGCTGCGGCAAGTCTCAGGAGAATAATATGCGCTGCAACAATTTCTCTATTGTTTCCTTGCCTTCAACTATTGTGCCCCTTAATTAGAGTTACTCGTGGAGGAGCTCAGAGTGTTGTTCTTGCTCCCAAAAAGAGTTGCAATCCGATAGCTTGCCTCTACTGATGCTATCACTCCTGTTGCTGCTTTCAGGTTCACGAATTGTGCGATAACTTCTGCCATCGGTACATTAGTTGTTTGAAAGGAAAAATGCCAATAGACCTCGTTATCGATGAAAGGGATGGCAGCTCCAAATCAGACCACGAGGAACTCTCAGGATCTTCCACAAATTTAGCTGACCATGTAAGTTCTTCTGATTTCTTCATGGCACTTTCTGAGACTCCTAAGTTGCTCAGAGTACTTGGTCCCCGGTTTCATTGTCTGTGGCTGTTGTCTGCTGGTACCGTTTCCACCTTTAGTGAGCTCGGATCCCACCTTCAGGCTTTCCCTCTCGGTTTCTGAAGTTGTAAAAACGTGAAACTTTTCTTCTGTTTCCAACCGCGAGTTTGCAGTGGTTGGTAAAGTTTGCTGGTCTGGGCGACTTGGGGAGGCAGCGGACTGCTTGGTGTGGTGCTCGGTGATTTTTTGTCCTTCTTTGCCAACTCTGTAGTCGATGCAGCAGCACAGGAAAACAGAGAGAAGAAAGTTAGGGAGAAAGTTTGCTGCTCTTCTCCCCCCTCCCCTCTGGCGGGGATGACAAGTGATGAGAATTATTGGCAATACTACATCGCATTAAAGAAGGGGGTTAGCATATGAGAGTTTCCAATGCTTGTGCGTTAGAGCAGCTTATTGTCAGAATATGGACTTATTGCCAAATGCCTGAAGCATCTTCATAATAAAAGACAGTAACCTTGATGAAGCAATTATTAACAATGTATTACAGAAAGCTGGAGAGAACGATGATGGAGTAACCGTAGGTTAGCGGTTGATTTTAACACTTGCGGAGTTGGTGAATTCGTGCTATGTGTGTAGGACTGAAGTTGGTGTGTGTGGTGAGCAGAGAGCCTTTGTTTTTCCGGGTTTGGGAGCAGCTCCGGTGACACTCAGAAACATGGAGAGGCAGAAAGACCTCGGGATGTGCAGGGAAAAATTGCAGCTGGTACCACAGAGAGGGAGTGGAGAGCTCTGGTTAAAAAGAGTGGGTGTGAACTCTGGTTTATTTATAGGAACGCATCCCTAGGGGGAAAAGGGGGTTTACGCAGTTTTAGATTCAATTGAACTCATAATCTAAATGATACAGTCTAATATTTTAGCGGTTGAAATATTAATTTAACACCCGGTGTGAAGTTAACCATGCTCTGCACAGGCGCCCGCCCTCATTTCCCTGCGTGTTAAGCGGGGCAGCTCTCAGCCCAGGGAGAAGCAGATTTCCAGGAGCTTTTGTTTCCTTTGAAAACACATTGTTTGTGTGTGAGTTTAGTAATTGCATTAGACCTGGACTGAAGCTGAATTGGCAGATAAAATAATCATAAATTCTCCTAGATGCCCCTCATTGTATTGCTTAGTTCCAGAGCCCTGGAAACATTTTTGGAGCCAAGCCTCAGCTTTCATTTTCTCATTTGCGTGAGGTAAACATTGCAGAACAAGATTTCTGTGATGCTGTGCATTTGAAATCTATTATTTTGAGGGGAAACAATATATACACAGCGGTCCCTGAAAGTTTCTCCGCTTGTCAGTTATCTCACATGTAGATAATAAAGTCTATGAGGCATGACACTGTTTCAAAAATATTTGTTTTATGGCATTTTAGAACCCTAAATGCGCGTGCATAAGTATTATGGGGGAGTAGGAGAAAAGAAATTAGAGTGAGTGGCACCTTGAAAACTATAGGGTCATTGTATATAATTCAGAGCAATAGAAGAAAAAAAAAAAAAGTCCATGTTTTTCCAGTACGATTTCTTTACAAGAGTGTGTTTCAAGTGGAAGTGTAGAAATGGAGCATGCTTATGTTTATATTGAGGAGATTAGATAAACTAGCCTGTTTAGGGTTCTGGCAGATGGCGAATGCTCAAGCCAATTTGCAGTGCTCCATTATAATATTTAAATTCACACACAATGATAGGACAGGGGTGGAGGGGGTTAGCATTTTGATAATTTGATAACCATTATCTTCCCTAAGAAGAATCTCCTCTTTTTTTTTGTGGCCCAAAATGCAAACTCAAATAAATATGACAACCCATTTATCTTACACCCGTTAGGGTTTACCACTTCATTGGGTATTATAATTTAAAGCCTTTTATTTCCTGGAGATTTGAGCTATAACATTTTTACTTTAGCCCCCTGCTATTTGTTTTGAAAGGAAGCAATAATTTGTGCAACCAGAACACCAACTGGGAAATGAAGAGTAGTATCACATAGTTACATTTTATTCATGCGTTTTGGGAAATGTGTCTCCTTATTGGATTTTTTGTTTTTATTATTTTTAATATATTAGCTTGTTTTCCCAACAAAACTTCAACACCCTTTTACAGCTTGGTCAAACTACTGTTTATGTACATGTTGGTGTTTACATTGCGCAAGGCTGCAGCAGGAAGAAATCTTTTATTTGTAAAGTAGGAAAAGCTTTAAAAATTGCTAATATAAACATGCTTGACTATCAAAAAGCATGCTATCATTTGCGAGCATCTACCTGAAAATGTGATAGTTCAAGCATGCAAATTTGTCCAATTTGACTCTCCAGGTTTATTTTTTCATTTGCTTTGATATGCATATTTAATATATAGCCCCGGGCTAGATCTCATTTGGTGAAAGTTGGTGCAGGGGTGATGATGAGCCACTTCAGAGGGACAGAGACAGCATGTTGTTTCCTCTGTTTTATGTATTGGCCCACTATTCTGATCCAGGGGTCTTCCCCTCATGGTTTTATTTGCACATGAAATACTAGGAGCAGCTCCGCTGATTGGCTATGAATAATGATGGCCAAAAAGCAGTGTAGTTGCATTTGTTGTGTGCCAAGGTTTCTCCTGCGGAGGTGACAGTTTGTGACAGCTGTTTGACACCCCAAAAATCCATACACCTCTGTTCTTATTAAGCGATATAAAGCTACATCCTGTATGTGTTTTCTGTGCATGCAAGGGCTGGCAACAGTGACAGTGGCAGAACAGAACCGGCACCTAATGCAGCTCCCATTTTTGTTCCTTGGCTAGACCTGAAAATGTGCCATAAGTAACAAAAAGAATGGTGGCATTAGCTGATATTTACCATAGCACTTCAGCTGGGATGCTGAGATACGCTGCTTCCCCTTTCAAAATCTGCTTCTGTATTATTTATATAACTTAGCTGGAAACCAAAAGCAAAATCAACAAAGGAATGAACTCTTCAGAGGTATACCTGTGCTGGAAAGAGGAGACATCTGTACACGGTTGTGCTGTATGTGGTTGGCAATAAATGTGTACATCGAATTCTGTTTTAGTGCGCTATTAACTGTTATGTAATACAGTAAGTGTAAGGGGTCCGGGGACTTGGTAGATCAAATAGTGCAGCTCTGGCCACAAGAAGCTGAAACTTTTGTTATTACTCAGCTGTGTTTAGTAAATATAACAGCCCATAATTAGTGTTTGAATTTTTAACACCCTCATATTTTTTTTATTGCTCTGAGGTATTAGCTGTAGATGGGAAGAAGGTAATTACAGCTATGCCCTGGCTGAACCAGATCAGTATGGAAAGAAAAAAAGGAAAGAAACCTTTCCAGCTGCAGTTCAAGTCAAGTCTCCCAGCACAGACAATTTATTATTGTTCAATATAAACACGCTGGGCCCTATCCTGCATTCTACATTCTGCCTAAAATATCTGCTGAGATTTCCAACAAATCCCATTTTTCTTTTCTTTCCAGCTATTTGAATCTGGAAAAAAAACAAAAACAAAAACAAATGACTCCTGTAAAATGTGGGGATTTTAAAAACTTATTTTTCCCAGCATAGTTTGTACTTTAGTTACGTTTCTTTTGTACCTGGTCTCACCTGATGCCATACAATTCTTCCTTTAGCACAATCTACTTTGAAGCCTAGAAATTTTCCTGTAGAAATTTATGGCTCTCCTTCCCCTGGCTTTCATGGGAGCAGGATCCAGGCCTCAGTCTTCCTGATATTTGTTTATAAGTTATAGTCAATTTGCAGCTGAGAGGTAATAATATACAGATCATCATTCATAAAATATAATTAAAAATGGATAGAAATATACATACGTCTCATTTTTTATAAAAGGACTGTTGACAGGTCAGAAATCTGATGCCTTAGCTGTAGAAGAGAAATATTAGTCTGAGTATTAAACCTTTCAGCTCTCACATGAGGAGATACGTATATTTTGTCCTTTTGGACATACAGACATTTTGTGTTTCTTTCACATTTCTTATTGAAGAATGGCCTGTGCAAATTTCTGACGTCTGCTTGCAGATGAGAAAAAAATAAAAATCAGTTCCAGCTATATAATTAAACCTTTTGGTAGGGTCTGACTGAGGAAATTGCTGCTGGGCTGGTGCTGCGCTCCTCAGGCACACAGCCCTGGCAGACCTGGGTGGGAATGCTGAGCAGACCCCAGAGGTGCCCTTCCTGTCTGTAGCGGGTCAGAAGGGAAACCAAGGAGCTCACTGCAAAAAAGGGCAAACTTGTTTCTTTTGTAACCACATTTCTCAGTGCGCGGTTTAGGACTTAGGATGTCACTGTAGGCCTCTTGATCCTGAAGGATCGAGGAGCATCAGGAAGTTTCTGAGACAGTAGAGAACATCATGTATTTGCTCTTTTTGACGGGCAGCGCTAAGACTAGTTACCAGGCATCTCACAATCAAATATTTTAATTTGCGTTCTCTCTATTTGAAATTACATTGTATTTCACCATCTATTTGATGCTGGTTTTCTCTCTTTGGTTTGAGTTGTCTATCATCCTAGATGCAGTGTAGCCACACAGAATGACGTAAAAGGACAATTAAAAAAACAACAAAAACCTGATTTTTCAAGTCTCACTTCTTTGCTGACAGGTGGATTATATGTCTGATTTCAATCTGAACTGAAAAATACAAAGCATGTAGTTTTAAGAGCATTGCTACATTCTAGGAGTGTCAAAAATTCCTCTAGACAACTTTACTCAAACGTGAAGCCAAGGGGCAAGAATGTCAAAATTAAATATTGTACACATGTAGATATGTACAGAAATATCTGATGGAACACGACACTTTCTGTTTTGTTTCACTTGTGCAATTCACACACAATTTAGTTATTAAATCACAGTGAATATGCACCTGTAGGAAAACATACCTTGGTTAAAAAAAACCAACAAACAAAACATACGCAATTAGAGTTTTCCATGGCTCATTTACTTATTGAAAGTTCCTTTATGTAATAAGTCTATTTTTTGCCTTGTTCCACAGCAGTCTCTAAGATATCATCCTGTACATCTGAAACACACACGCAAGTGCACACATACAAACACAGATGCATGTATGCATAGGAGTTCTTACACCTGGTATGGCATGCCATCTTTGGATACACTGTGGTGCACAGAGACAGATTTTTGTGGTATCGGTCACACCAGTAATTCCATTGTGTTTACAGGCGTTGCTTGTAAGAACAAGGTGAGCAGGATTTGGCTTGTATTTAGCAAGGAGAATGCCACCCATGTCAGAAGTTCTGTTCAGGTTTGTGTTTGAAAAATTAATTTACCAAAGCAACCTCCAGACCTTCGATTCCACCCCTGCTAACAGAGTCCTACAGCTATTGCAGTTTCTTTTACGAAAGCAAGTCATGCTTTATTTGTTCACACAAGATAAATGGTTTTGTCCATTTCATCTGATAAAATTTAAGGCCCTGATCCTGTCATGGCTGTGTACTCCAAATGCTGGTTAACGTCTGTGAGCCAAATCCTGCTCAGTGTACTCACATGGATATCAGCTGGCCTGATTGATCTGACTTCCCAGTTACAAATAAGAAGCAAATTCCTTATGGTTAATTGAGTCTTTAATATTGCTATAAAAAACACTGTGAGATCAGAATCAGCCCCAGAGGGACTACGTACACTCTCAAAAAATTTTCCAGACTTTGCCCAGTGGTAATTCTGGGCATGCAAAGTAACAATTGCAATTTGGCTGAAGGTTGTCCTCTATCAAATATGTTACAACACCTCTATTCAAGAAATCCTGCAGCAATTAAAAAACTCTTACAGTTTCCAGCAGATCTGCAGCACTGACTAAAGAGTAGCGCATCAGATTTGCTCTGTATACCAAGAGACTCTTATTCTTTCTGCTGCTCTTTTTTAGATTTAGCAAAATTCAGCGATGGTGCTATATCAATTTTATTATTATTTTTTTAAACTTTCAAGGGAAAAAACACTGGCGAAATTGTGTTTTCTAGGGAAAGCTGTGTGTGTAAATGAGAAACAGTGGATAGCAGCGGAGTGATCTCCTGTGGCCCTGCTAGTACAAGCTTTCCCCATATTGTCTCCTGCTTTTATATTAATTACAACTTGCATTATCAGCTGTGAGTCTGTAGCCCAGCAAATAGAAAATACTGCCCCTGGAGACCTAGCTTCTTGTATCTATTTTCCATCTCCTTCTATTGTGCTCTGCTCAGTATTCACTGCTTTTCTCCTGGTAACACTGCTCTTTAACACAATTAGGTAAGAGCAAGAGGAGCACCATATTTGACTCCCAGTTACTAAAACTATTGGGAATAGATTTGTATGTGCTATTTACCTTCCGTGGTACATGTCATTTGTTTAGATCATATGTGTGTGAACATTTTATCATGTGCAGGCAAACACAAAACAGGTGATTGCATTTTAGCAGGTATCATCCACTCTCTTTGGCACATTTCTGTAAAGTATATTACTAAACCTTGCAGAAAGATATGAGAAGCTATGCAAATAGTTTATATAATTCAGGGTACCTATTTGTTTTTCTCTTTTTTACAATGCAATAACTTCATACAAATTTCATGGAAAAAATGAAAATTAGAATTATTACCGGAGGGCTTTGTATCAGGATGGATCTCTCCAAACTATACTAATAAAGTGCTTCTAGTGAAGCAAACTTTAGGTCTGTCATTTTTTCTTTTCTTTTGTTTTCTTGATGATGAAGGCATACGTATAAATACTTACAATCAGGCATTTGGCCAGGAAGTTTTCTTGAAGGAATGCAAAAAGGTGGAAACAGTCTGGGGCAAGAAAGAAACTGCACAATGATTCTAGTCCAATAAAAAAGAATGCTGTCAATTTTATGAGGCTGTAAACTCCACCCCATGAGTTATTCACCATTTTTTAAAATAATATTAAAGTGTAGCTGCTTCCCTTGCTTTTAGATTCTTCCAAAATTCTACCATTGCCTCTTGTAAATACTCCATCTAACTATTTATGTTCTTCAAGAAAATTTTGCAAAATTGCTTCCTTGATAAAACTATGTCACAAAAAAATACACTGAATTTCCAATCAGTTCACCCCGTCCTTCCAAAACTGAATGTACAAGCTGGGGTCAGGAACAACTCATCCTGGTAGGGACAGCAAAAGTTTTCAACTGCAGGAAATCTTATTTACGGAGCCTTTCCAAATCACCACATTTTTGAAACAGAAAGGCTGGTTTAAGCTTTTGAAATACTCTATGATAGGTTTTGGATGGCATTTGCCTTAAAACATAACTGAGGTGTTACCAGTTAATTATTGTAATTTTCTTATGTGTGATAAGGAGCTCCAACAGCAGCCAGCTTAAGAGAGCCTGCAGTGCATAAAATTAACATAACTCACTGTGTTCCCTGAAAAGTTTAGCCTAGGTGAACATGTTGCAATTATTACATTTTCTAAAAGAAGGTTCCAGCCTGGTGTTGTTGGAGGGCTAAACTCATGCTATGCTATTGTTTCTTTTCTTTTTCATGTATTTCTTCTAGCTCTTTATCTGATTACCATCCGGCAAACAGCTGACGCTAAGAGGCTGCAGAGGGCTGAAGAGCTCCTGTCTGCTGTTTGCCTTCAGCTTGAAGCTATTTGAGTGGCTTCCTAACTCAGAGATAAAAAGAGAAGCTCATAGGCACAACTGTGTTTTAATTGAAGCTGTAAAGAGACTTACTCAGTTTTTGCATTTTATTTCCATCTGAACTTTTCGGTAACCTTTTTTTCAACTGTGATTTTTTCATTATTCTTAAATAACATCTGGGCTTCCTGAACTTTCAAGCCTGATGCAGTTCTTTTTCTGCATCTTCCCACCTGATTCTGTAAAATGATGGTAAAATTTTTGTATTTATTGAAATGAAGTTGTGGGGACTTACAGCATTATGAGTTATTCCAGAGACCTAATTAATTTAACAACAACAGGAATATAAAACCCCACTGTGGTTATTACCATTTTTCTGTTGTGGGTCTGTGTGAGAAAAGGAGATTGGTCTCACAGGTTTTGGAAGGGTGGTGGTTTTGTACCATAAATGCTATTGTGCTGTCAATTGTGCTGATAGGTGAGGTGAATTTAAGATCATGGACTGTCATCTGATCTGCTTATATCTTCCTGCTGTGGAGCCCCATACGTGCATGCATGTGTGTGTTTGTGTAAGGTGAAGGGGGTTTTGGATCCTTCTCACCCTTTGGTCACCTAGAGCTTTATTCAGAGCCTTTTGAAGTCATAGGCTCTTCCCTTTGTCTCTGCTGTGATCTGGGTCAGGCCCATTAGATTTATGTTACTGGGTTTTGCAGCAAGACGTTCTTTGGCAGTTGTATTTTATGTTGCTATAGAGCATGTGGTACTAATCAGTACTAGGAGATTACTTTGAGATGTTTCATTATATATTTGGGGAGCTGATTCCAATCACACTTACACTGAATTTTACAATGGGTAAATCAGATGATTTTGTGGAACTTATTCCTATTACACACTGGGGTAGATGAGGTCAGAATTGGTCCCACTCAAAGAATTTAAGAAAACTAGTTATTTGCTGTTTTCAGGCTTTCCTCCTTTCCTCATGTTTTAACAGCCCAATGTTATTTCATGAGGCACTGTATGTATGCAGTCAGACCTAACAAACAATTTATTTATTTATTTATTTATTTATTAGGGGATTGGGAGAGTAGTTTTTGGAGGTTAAGGGGGGATTTGTTGTTTGCTTTGGTTTTGGATTATTATAGCATGCTTGATTTAAGTTGTCACATGCAGGTGACAAGTAATGCAGGTCCAGCCCCTAGTCTGATCTGTTTCATGTGTTCTTGCTCTCCTTTTCTGCCAGAGGAAATTCCATCTCTTGCCTGCCTTCATGTGGTGCTGATAAAGCTCTTCCTGTACAGTAGAATTCCTGTTTTCCTTTAAGCAACAGCAGGGTATTGGGAATGATCAGGAAAGGGGAGGAGGACAGGAGGAGAATACACTCAACAAAGTAGCGCTAAACTGTAACATTAACTTTTCCTCACTTATCCCTTTAAATAGTAGCTCCTCACTTCAAGAAAGCCAATACTCAATAAATTAGAAAGCTATCATGAATGATGTGACTAAAGTACAGCGGCTGAGAACTTACTTAGCCAAGTTTTACAAACTCCATACGTCTGTCTTCTGTGTTCTCTTTTGTCGTGTTTTATGCATAGTAATATGGAAGAAATTACATAAAAATCACTATACGTGTTATTTTAGGTAATTACCTGGTGGTTATTCTTGACAATGCTTGTAAGCGAACTGTTAGAGTGATACAGCTAGGAAGTCTTTTGAAATGTGTCACATCAATGTGGTGGTTGGGGGTGAGGAAGCATCTTCATGTTATAATGCATTTCAGAAGCAGCTTCCTTTTTTTCCCCCCCTGCATTTCTTTATTTGCCTCAAGGTTTTTCCACCACACAGACCAGTGAGAGAAATGATAGTGTGGGAGGGCATGTCCCTCTCTCATACACATTCTCTACTTCTTGAAAACAGTTTCCCTCCTCTTCCTCTCCCCTCCCATCTCTCATCAGTCTGGAAAAACAAAGTGTGGAGAGATAGTTTACATGCCAACTGCCCTGATGTGAACACCCAGTACCATAAACTGTGCAGGTTGGTTGGTGTTCTCCTCCAAGCCCCCCTGTTGCTTATTAAGGAATGTACATATAAATGTGTATATGTTATTATTTTATTTCTATTGGAAAAAAAAAAAAAAAAAGTCCTTTATTTTACTAAATAAATTCTGTTTGTCTTTGCTGTAGAATTATTACACTGTGCAAGCAGTATCAGTGTTTGGCAGATTTCACAAATGCTAATGTGTATACTTTTTCCCCTCTTCTCCCCTCTTCTCCTGGTTTTCTTTCTGTTCTTCATTTGCTGTTGGAATGGGAACTGTGGAAAAAATTCCTTGGCACTTTTACACCAGAATCCTTCATCTTGGAGAGACCACGATGATGCAACCTCAACGCACTCAGCAGGCACACCGGGGCCCTCCAGTGGGGGCCATGCATCCCAGAGTGGAGACAACAGCAGTGAGCAAGGTAAAAGGTCAAACTTTTTCCCTGTGCAAAGTAGGCATGACTAAAATAACCTCAGCTTTTTTATTATATCAGTCCATCTGCCTTAGAGTAAACATGGAGTGGCAGACTTGCAGTATAATCAGCTGTAACTTAGGGAGACGGTATTTCCTTTTCTTAACCCACTTAGCTGTATTTTATTATTATTTCAAAGAGAAATATCTAATCTTCAAACAAGCTTTGTAATAACAATTGATTAGTTCTGCCAATTCCTTTACAAATTTGGTTATCTACAGTTTATTTTTGTGTGGTGTAAGTAAATATAATGACAGACATACTCCCCAGCTGCGTTGCAGTAGTGTGAGCTGGGATGTAGAGAGAGAATTTAACCTATAGCTTTAGCTGGGGAAAAGTTTCCTGTATGATGTTATCAAGCTGCTAACTTGAAGTAGGTACGAACTCAAGCTGGACAGAAAATGTTTCCTGTAATGTTTACTCGTACAGACTCATGTCTACTTCTGAATGGTAAATGGAGATGTACCTGAACTGCAAAACATTTGTTGTGTCTGCAATGAATCCCTCTCCAGGGTTCAGGGGATTTGATTATTATTTTAGGACTTTTTGTTTTATTTCCTACTGCCTTGCACCTTGTGTGTGGTCATCTGCAACCATGCTGAGTAAGTGTCAAAAGCTGTCATCTTGATATGATAGTGTTTTACACTTGCCTGTTAGAAGCATTAGTGGCTCCAGCAGGTGTGAGACTCAAGCCTTAAGCACTAAAGAGTGGGGTAAAGATGGACTACTGCCACCCATGGACTCTGGCCCAGAATGATGATCTTTAAGAGCAAAGCTTGTGGTGGGATCCTCACTTGTTTTTCTTTGTTGTCATGCTAAGCCCCAGCTGACAAATATGACACTACCTTTACAAGGCCTTATGACTTGCTCCCTCTACCTGCACCTGTCACATTTTGCCAGTGCTATTTCCCTCACTCGGTGGTCATGCATATGCCATGTATCCAGGTGACAGACGTGTGATCCTGCTAGCTGTGTAGGAGGACCGGAATGGAGTGGCCTTCAGGGCTGCATGCCAGGGGCTCTCATGTGGTTCATGCTATGCCTTGATGGCTATGCTGCTGCACCGTTTTACCTCCCTCATGAGGCTGCTGTGTGGCAGGGAGCTGCTCAGTCTCCCTCAACCTGATGTCTCAAGTGTAACCTGTGACATTTGTCTCTCATGTGGCAGTTTGGGTTTGTCTCATATGTGTACAACTTTCTTGTGTACTACTGCTGATAGAAGCAGTCATGGCACAGGGTGTGATCTGTGTCCAATGTGAATTGTTTGGGACGTGTCCTTTGAGGCTGATCTGGAGATCATGGAGAACAACGAACTCATGTTGTTCAGAGACCTGTGCGAAGGAAAGCCTGACTGCTGAATGGCAAAACAGTGTTATGCCTACTGGTTGGCCACAGCCTTTACTGTTTGTGAAATGCTTAAACTGTGTCTTGTTTTTAAGATTTGAGATGTCAAGAGATCACATGTACTTAAAAAAAATAGACCCTCTGAGTCGTCTGTCATTGTGTTAATTCTAACAGTAGGTAAGAAATTTGCTCACACCTGTATCTCTGCTCTGTCGAGGAGACCCTTATAAATTAGGAGTGCTTCTCCAATCCATGCTTGAAAGAGATCCCATGTACTGACATCCAAGGATCTTGCATTTCAGTAACTATCTGATTCCTCACCATGCAAATTGGGGTGCTGGAGGAATATTTCTATGCGTGAAGGGAAAAGTAGCTGGTTACAACTCTGTGAGTTTTCTACTGAGAACGGACATTTCTGGCAGTATATGTGACTTAAACAAACCTGTTACGCTTATGTCTGCAGAAGACGAACAGTTGCTGAAGGGCCAAATCCATCACCAGTGTTGCCTGGCCTAGCAAAGTGAAACATTGCTCATGCACTTCCCTTTGTACTCGGTTGGGCCTTTTAAAAGGAAGCAGTCGTCCAGTGGCAAATCAGCATTCCTCTCAGCTGCTGGCAGCTGAAAGATGTATGATCGTACAGTGCAGGAAAAATTCCCATTGGAGACAGCTTTGGATTGCTCTCCCTCCTGAACCCTGGGAAAGATTAGAAAGAGGGAGGTCTGGTGCAGAAATCTGCATTGAATTTTCTGTATGCTTCTTTGAGGGGGCAGGGTCTGCTTTACCACTGAAATGGCAGTGAATCTGTCCCAATCACTTCTAAGTGTAGTGGAATGCCCTTTGGAGTTGTTCTGGAATAGCTACCTGTTTAGGTCAGCCTGGTTTCCCTGCAGTTTTGTTGAGGCCTTCCTCAAATGTTATATGTGACTTGTCCCAAAGGGATTTTTGGGAAGGGGGGCTTGTTAGAGAGTCTTAGGTTACATTAACAACCTCTGGGCTCTTCTACTGATACGTGGTGGCAGCAGTGATTGATTCAGACTAGACCCAGTCTATTTAGGCTCCTGGGAGCTCTCCCTCCATGTGTCTCATCTTTTTCCTTAAGTTTATGATGTGCATGTAGCTTGTGATTTTTAGAAGGAAGTGAGATGGGTGAGTGATGACGTTTTTTACAGACTTTCTCTGCATGAGGTAGTTATATTTACTACATAAAATAATACATCCATAATTCCCAAAGCTGGAACCAAAACAGCTGGAGGCATTTTGGTGGTTTATGGAGGACAATCTCTCGATGACAATGCATGGCTGCATTTTTGGCACCAAAAGGGTTAATCTAGTCAATGTTTGATATTAGATGCACAGGCACTGAAAGGGTTAAGGAAAGGGCCTTCGGGCAGTAAATGTTGAAAGATTATCCTAATTTTATTAGCAGCAAATGTCTATGTTGTTCTTAACATGTCACCTCACTTGTTCAACAGAAAACTAAGCTATATAACATATTGATCATCTAACAAACCTAAGTACTAGTGACCTGTAATCTACCAAGCATTTATTGACTTTATCCTGGTTCAGATCCACAAATGCAGATCAATGCCATCTAACACCATTTTAGAGATCAGTAATTATGTAGCAGGTCTGATTCTTTTTTTTCTCCTGTGCTGGAAAGAGAGAGTTAAATAGACCAATAATAAAAATAAAGTACTCTAAACATCTTACAAAGGAGAAAAAGGAGAAGCTGATTTAATGGTCTAATGAGGCCATCTTCCAGAGACTTGTTTTGTGTAGGGCTTGCTTTGACCTTTCGCTTTGCTCAGGAGCCCAACGCTTCATTTTTCACATTCTTGCAATTACGTTAACGCTTCAAGCATTTCTGACTCCAAGTCAGCTAGCAACACCAGGCATAACTCAACACTGTGAGTTTTTCTCCTCTCTGTAGATTCATTAACAGGTCACTGGGGTCCCAACTGAAATTTAAAACTGACTGGTTCTGTTGGGTTAGCTGAGTTATAGCAAGGGAGATGGCAGGAAAGGGGCTGAGAGAAGGGGAGAGGAGAGAGAAGACTCTGGGGTTTCTGTTGAGGAATATATGTGTGAAAAACTAAGCAGAAGATTAAAAGGTGTGTGCAGCTTTATCATCCACCCTTCTATTTGGAGGGGAAGAAAACGGATCTGAAAGTCTGTTGGGGTATTTTCTGGATTCTTTGAAGACAACGTTTTGTTTTGTTTTGTTTGTTTGTTTGATTTTTGTTTTTTTGTTGTTGTTTTGTTTTCTTAAGCTACTGCCTTTACACACGAGGATAAATGACTTCTACAGTTGTGCATCAGTTTGTACTACAGTGATAGATATGATGCTTCCAGACTTTAATTCCTATTTAATCTCTTTATGGGATATTTCAAATAATGAATTTGGCAGATTATGCATGAAAAGTGAGAAATAAATCTTTCTAAGGTTTAAAAACATGTGGTCTATGGGAAAGCACCAGGGAACAGTTTCAATTTTGTATTTTATTATACTAGGATTTTATACCTGATTTGTCACATTCTTAGTTTAGTCAATGAAAGGGTCTGATCTGGAGATGTCAGATGAGGGGCTGGAGTTTTTCAGGACCTTTTGGGAAGTTCAGTGCCTTTTAGGATTAGGCCTGGGGTGATAAACTTGTCTTCTTACGGTCAAGAAGCTGTTTCTAGGTTTTGCAGAAGTAACAGTAATAAATGAGCATCAAATTCAGTTTGCCTTATTCATTTGATGTCTTGGTTGTTTATTGTGGCTGCTTGTGCTGAAGGAAAAGGATGTGTCCCTCCATATCTGAGGATTACTCTCTAGGGCAGTATCTTTAAGTCATTTTGAAAAATTGTCATCCATGTTTCTGTGGCAAAGACTCAATACGAGATCCGGGGCTAAGTCAACTGTTAGCTGATGTTAGCTGAAATCACGTGTGTTAATCCTAGATCACACCTCTGGGTTGATGCAAGTTTGAAACATTAGGCAGTGTAGCTCTTATGTATCATCATGCAATGAACAAATTCGTTTATGAAAGTAACTGATAGTGCCCGAAAGGCTGCCTTTTTACTGAAACTACATAGAGCTTTGAACCAAGCTCTGACAGAGAGAAAAAAAGACAGGGATAGTAGTAATAATAATGAATAAATACCAAGTCTTGAAAACTTAATATCCATAACCAAATACTACAACTATTTTCCCCTGGCATTGTACATGTAAGTAAGCCTGCTGAGGCTAACTAGTACACATGTTCTTTATAAGGATTCAGAATATGTGTTTATTTCTTTTTATTTTTATATGTAAAGCTATAAAGTTTAGTTTTACTGGAAAGGAGCTGTCTTTTTGAAAGAAAGAAATTTCCTAATAGGAAACCCCAAATATCCAGATTGTGAAAAATCAAACTTTCCAATAAATAATGCTTCACCGGAGAGGCATTATTTCAGAAGGCACAGCTCTCATGAAGGTGAACTGTAGGAAGTATGAAAAACTCCTAAAGAACAATGACTTTTTTCAGCAGAGGAAGATACAGGAAGAGAGTAGCCCTTATTAATTCATCTTTTCCTTTCAAGTTTGAGGGGCCCGTCCTTGTGTTGATATGTATGAGTAATTCCCATTAATGGTGGTGGGAGTTACGCATGTGCACTGACAGAAGAATAGACCCCTTAGTGTTCAAAGCACATGAAATTTACATTTTTTCCATTGCTGTAATTGAGATGTTGACAAATTGGAGAATATTGATGAGCCTTTGTTTTAAGTATTTCTTGCCAAGTTTGCTTTATTTTTTCATGGTTTGAACAATGGTGTGGGTTCAGCAGCAATGAATAATCAGGGTAAAGTAAAGATAACTTTCTATTTCAATATTTTGATGTGCCAATACGAAATAAATTGTCTTAGGCAAATGGAATATGCTGTTTTAATCATTAGCTATGCATGAAAGAAAAATTGATGTTGACATCTTTGCTGTAAAATCGTTGTAATGGGGCCTTCCTTACAATTCATTTTTGTAAAATTCATTTTGTACATTTTGCAGCAATTGAACAATCCCTGCACTGTGAATAGGCAGAATTCCCAGAAATACTGAGACAGTTGGCCCAGTAACTGCTGAGCTCACACTGCACACCACATGCACATTAACCATAATGATGCCAGAACCAGCTTAGCTAAATATAGTCACATTTTAGTATCCTACCATCCTCTCTTTTCTTTCCTTCTATTGCGTGAACAAATAGAGCTTTTTGCAGTTCTTATTTGATTGCTGGGTTGGGGGAACATTTATGTCCCTATCCTCTATTCAATAAGTAGCAGTAAAATTTCATAGTGAATCTTTGCTTCATATGCTGTTTTCTAATGTTCAGGCAGATTCCTCACTGTTTATTAAATTAAAGCTCAGAACGTGCAGGATTTAAAATCTTATATTTGCATTTAATGTCTTCACCTCACTCTTAGATTGAAATCCATGTTGTTATATTTATGCATATATTAAGTCTATCAATAGATACATCCTAGAAAACATTTATTTCCATATTTGAATGTGCTATGCAGGGGTTTCAAACACAGCCCAGGAAAACTCTGTCAATTGAATGTTTTCATAGTGGCAGTAATCTCTTTAAAATAACCCTAAATACAATATGACAGATGCCATCTGGAATAATCTTTTGCTAGTTGCTTTCAACTTTTATTTTTTCCTACAGCTAAGTTCATCTAAAACTGGTCACTTACTGTTGTGGTAAATGTAGCAAACTCCTTCTTGCACATGTACATTCAGAGTTTACTTAATTATACTTAAGAGATGTTTGCCTCTGCTTTGTGTTGCTTTTTCTTTTTAAATGCGTGTGTGTACATATATATTTATATATTTGTATTTCAAAACGAAGAAGGTAGGATTCCTCCTTAGGCCATCCTTTTCATCTCAGATCTTACTCAGCCTAACCCAATTTGCCTCTGAATGTTAGATAACATCCCATTTGCTAAATTACAATTGTATGCTTGTTACAATATTAATGGTTTCATAATGCAATGCATTCAAACATACAGTAGCAAGTGCTTAAATGTCTTCCTGTGTTGTTACAGACTGACTAATTTCTTCCTATATGTGCCAACTTATTTGAAAGATCTAGTGTTGGAATCTCTAGATTTTTTTTATTTTTTTTTTAACTTGGTCGTGTAAAGGGATGTCTCCTGATGCCTGTTAGAGTTTAATTTAGAGTAGTAATTAAACTTGAATACTGCCTCATAAACAAAAGATAAACAATAAACCAGCCACGTTCCCTGCTGTTTCATAGCTTTCTTTCCCAGATGTTTTAGCCTGATAATTTTTACATAGTGAACTACCTAGCAAAGAGTGCTACGGACAGAGGTCAAAGCCTTGTTCTTTGTAGTGAGGTTTGAAAAAAAACAAAAAACCAAAAAACTTTAAAAAATAATAATTTAAAAAAAAAAAGTAGAATTTTCCTTTGTGTAGCTAATAAAATTTGAAAACTCTAATTGACCTAGCAGTTCTCTCCCTCTTGTTCAACATGATGGCACTGATTTAAAAAAAAAGTAATTAAAATTTTATTTTATTTTAATATTATGGTGCATGGACTACATATTAAAGTCTTCTACCATCCTTAAAGAAACAAAACAAATAACAACAAAATGTACCTGCACAGGAGCTTCTTGCCCATGCTGGCTGTGAGCAGTTACAGAAATGCTCACAGCAGAGTGCTTTAATTCATCCAGCTGCCCGCTCGGGCTGTAGGAGCTGGCGGTCCATTTCTGGACTGCTCCATGTCAGCCATGATCTTTCTAATTGCCAGGTAGGAGTGGGCCGCTCGTCTGCAGAAGCCATGTTATTTTCACTGGGTGGGGTAATTACTGAAAGCTGAGAATAGCTGCGCTAAAGACACAGGGATACTTTCATGATCCCATTAGCATAAGAGTGGGTAAATTATTCATGCCAAGTGAGGATTCTATGGGGAAAAGTATAGTTAATGCACATAGTTTTTAAATGTATCCCTTTCTGCTCTGAGACTAAATTCTTGTTGGATTCAGTTCTCAGACATTTACGGGAAAGCTCTAGTGGCATGTTAGACGCAGTTCATCTCTCTCTGTTTGCAGCGCTCTCAATAGAGACCATCTGGCAAAGATCCAAAAGGTGATTAAACAAAATGATCAGCTCTTGTTGCTGTGTTACATGTCCAATACTCTGGATTAAAAAACATGACCCACAACACTAGGCTAACATCTCTCTTTCCCCCCCTCCTTTTCTTCCAACCTCCCGCCCCCCCCCCCCCCCCTTCCCCACTTCCCCTGAAAGAATTCAGATGGTCCGCAAATGTCTATGCCATCTTTGTGTCCTTATGGCCCATAATCATGAACAGGTTGTGCAAATGGCTCTTTCTGTAACACGGTCTGTTCCAGCAGCATAGAAACATTTCATATTAATTGGGTCAGTCTAATGTTCATAATGACATGGGGAAAATTTACCCAAATGTGTTCTTATAGTAAACACTTAAAATGTGTCTTTCTGCTATTAGAAAGTGAAATTTGACATCAGGCTCATGTGGCTGATTTATTTATTTATTTTTAAGTTTGAAGAAAATCAAAGCATGACACTGTCATCTGCTGAAAATAGTTTAAAGCCCCTTTTAACCAAACAAATGGGGAGGGGAGGGGGGACGGACAGAAGATGAGCTGTGGTTTAACACCACAATCAGGGATGAATTTACAGTGCTTTCAGAAGAGTACTCCCTTATCATAAACAAGCCAATAATCACACTGAATCTAACTCCCAATTAGCTCTTTCCTCACTCGTGGAGATCAGCATACATGTCCTCCTTAAGCCGTGATATGTTGCTGTTGAGTCAGACAGAACATTTGTATACCTTATGTCATATTCAGAATTTAAGGATTAACGCTATATATTTACTAGAAAATGTAGCTAATCAGCAAGGTAATTTTTCAAACGAATCACTTCAGTATCTGAGTTAAGGTAAAAATGCCAAGACTGTGAATAGGGGACATATGTATCTTATCTTTTTGGGGTTGCACCAAATGCCAAGTACTAGCGTAAATTCAACAGAAACCAGACATTGTTGGAAAGTAATTAAAGAAATATTGAAATTAAACCTACCATATGAGTGAAATATTTGTGAGCCTGCTTTGTTGCATTACATAGCAGTGTGCAAGGAACTGAGAAATGTTTCTTCCCCCTTCATTCTTGTTTGTTCTTGACTAAATATCAAGGAGGGATCACCTCTGTGTGTTTGGAATTGGGACTGTCTTCATACTGCATCCACCTCCAAAATCAGCGAGCTTGCTTTGAGCAGGTATTTATTTGAAAGCTAGTGATAACATAAACAAAGCCTCCAAATCTACACTAAGAAAAATCCAGTGTCATTGGTAGAGGCAGCCCACCCTATTGCTGTCAGCTCTCCTTACTGTGAGGTGGGCAGCAATAGGTAAGGGTGGCAGACGGGCTGAGCGCCTGTGGAGGGATCACGGCTCCCCTGAGTCAGGGCCATGCGGCAGATGAAAGGGCCCCATGTAGCCTTGGGGGTCTTCAGGCTATTACAGGGCAACTCATGCTCTGTTATCATGCTGATTTTCAATTGATTTTTGGCTGTACAGTACTTGTTGAAGGCCCTCTGGAGCATCAAGCACTGCATTATGGAACTACACATTGTAATATGTGTGTGTCTTTTGTCTTCCTGCTTTTACTTTGCCTGTGTTAACCATTCTGAGATGCTCCAGTTTTCAAGGGTGTTTTTATAGCTGGGGAAGAACAGGTGAAAAAAATCTGACAATCATTTTCATTTGTCTCTTACTGAGGTCTGATATATTTATTCCTAATTCTGGTATTTCAAATCAATCTGATTTTAAGTAACTGCAAAACATTGTTTTTAACCTGTGCAATTATTTCTACTCTAATTGACTGATCACAAGGTACCAATCAACCCAGGCCCGGAGTCTAAATATGCTTTCTTTTTCAAACTTGCTGTAAGATTCCTTTCAACTGGCACTAGAGATTGTTGAAGCTAGGTGGTTTTTTCTGCAGTCTCAGCTCTATATGCTGAAATGAGTGATTTCTCCTCACTTCTAGCTTCTCCGTTCTTCACACAAGTGATTGTATCTCTCAAGTAGGTTTTCCATTCACCAAAAACTGAATGATTTGCATGTAAATCTTGATAAGATTAGGATTTTAAAGATCAGAATGGTGGCTGAATATTTATACTATGGTTTTCAAAATATTTACCATTCCAACCAGCAGTTTCTACTACACTAATGTGTGTAAATCTTCACCCATATCGTAAAAGATATGAATGAATATTTAAAATGTTTTCATTCTTATAAAAAGTACTTGTAAAAATGCGTGTAGAAACTTAGGCTTGCAGTTTTCTGGTCTAATTTAGTGCCTGAAATGACAGGAATTAGAAGAGAGCAGTACAACTGTATGCAACTGCAACCTTAGTTACTTTGCTAGTTGCA
Organism: Excalfactoria chinensis; assembly: GCF_039878825.1. Classification (NCBI taxonomy): domain Eukaryota; kingdom Metazoa; phylum Chordata; class Aves; order Galliformes; family Phasianidae; genus Excalfactoria; species Excalfactoria chinensis. The sequence goes on along the minus strand of NC_092829.1, from coordinate 27,155,178 downwards.
GGCATGATCCAAATAACAAGAATGGTCACCAGGAGGACATCTGTTATTTTGGTGCCCTGCCTGTGTTTCCCTTTTTGTTGCCACGAGGAAAGATATGGATGTCTACTCAGGAGTAGCTATCTGCAGAACTGAATCCAATAGGCTCTTGAGTAAGTTGCATGGGCTCTCTGGCCTGCATTCTTTCCCATCTGTGCAGTGGGCACAAGCATAAGTAAATGTTGCACAATTGTTATGAAATGGTCATTTGTTGTCAGTGTACTGCTCATATAGTCCAGGAATTCAGGGTTATATAGGAAGTCAAGTATGTTTCTTGCATTGGCTTCATGAAGTCCATTGTGGCAGCATTGGATAAACTGCATTTGTAAACAGTACTGCTTATTTTAAAACTTATAATTTTTTTTTTCAAAAAAGGTGAGAAAAGGTAAATGAAATACTCATTACCCCTATATATATAGAATTTTTTATTATTATTATTTTTTTTTAAGTAAGAAGACTAATAAAGTGAGTATTGAAAGATGACATGGATCGCCTCATCAATTTCTAAGTGGTACATATATGAAGAGACTTCTAAAGCGATGCTTCCAATGTTTAAAAAATGTATCATTATATATGTATATTTTGCATTGTTCTTGTTTTGTTTTGTTTCATTTTTTCCCCCTCAGACATTCACAGTAAACATAGATGAAGAAAAACTTGATTTCTATTGTTATGTAGGTATTAGGGATCCAAGGATAATATTGGCTTAAAACAAGATTGTGCAATGCACTGTCTTCCTTTTTCCTCTAGGATTTCCCCCTGCTCTAGAGCTATGGAACAGGTTGTGGTGTTTAGTGACCTTGCGCATCAGTAGTTCTGTCTTTTAAACACAGACATTGATTTTTCTCATCTTGGCATGAGAAGATCTAGCACACCCCCCGCTCTGTTGCCTAAGAGCTTTCAGCATGCACACAGGCAGTGGTGGTTGAGAATGAAGGCTTAGGGCATCAGAATTGGCAGAGGTATCATAAACAGTCTGCTTTATATTTAGAGCTTTTTTGTTAACTATGGAATAGAAGGAATCTATCTTTTTGTAACTATTTTATTACTGTTTGTTATTGCTTTTACTCTGAACAAACATATACAAGTTTCAGTGTAGTGATTTGGGTTTCCACGGAACTTAGAATCGCATTTCAAAATGCACTGAACAGGAGTCCTGCTGATAGTACTCACAAAAAAAACCCTATCTTCTGTTTATGAGCCACGGAAGGTTTGAAGGAAGGCAGTGAGAATTGGCTAAAAGCAGTTCTTCCTGCCTAGGGGGGGTGAAGGGGAAGGCATCCACTTAGGATCCTGATCCTTCTTGTGTGGAAATCAGTAGCATTAGTAGGGGCACTACTGCTTTCACATAAACAAAGCTTGACTCAAACACATCCGTATAAACAAAAGCAAAGCATTACTCTCCTATCTTAAAAAGCATGCATGCACAAAAAGAACCAAAAACAGCAACAACAAAAAATCCTCTTTATTTTTGCTCAATTCCCATAGAAAGTACTGCTGTTAAGATATGAGATCTGCAAAAAGACAGCCATAATGCTTAATTTTTTTCCGAAAATTTCTGATCAAAATTTCATTATGCTTTATAGTTTAAAGGGCATAATGAATAAATACTAGCTTTTTTATTTGCTGAAGAAAATTTTGAGTTACCTTTTCGAGGCTTTTAAGTATTCAGATGAGTTCCAGAGGAAAACATATTTATATTTCTAGTTTGGTTCAGTTCTTGAAATACTGTTTTAAATCAGTGAGGGATAATAAACACACAGTAAACTCAAAATTACATTTAAGCAATTTGACTGCTTTTGTTTGCTGCTGCACTCTATATAGTAACTTGTCTTGTGCGCAGGTATGTATGGAGCTGAAGGACAGAATTGGTTCTTGGTTTTCTGCTCTTACCTCTGAGTGGCTTGTAGGTAACAGGCACAGTGCTCAGCTGTTTTTGAGTTACTAGTGAAGTCACCTTTGTCATTAGGAGCAAATAGAGGGAAATGGAGTGGCAGAGCTGGTGTGATGGCTCAGGTGCCCCTGTTCCTACCTATAGCCAGTCAGCACAGGAAGGAGAAAGACAAAGTGGTTTCCCTGTGCTCTGCTGACTCCAGCTGCTCCAAGTATGAAGTCCATTGCAAGCCCCACATTCTTGAGCTTATACTGAGGGCTAGTCTAGACTGCAGGCCACGCAATTTGTTGAAAGAGCTCAAATTATTTTATGGATGGTTACCTTTGTGCACTCTTAACACTGTACATTCCTCATTCTCAGGTTAGGCTTGGAGTATTCTACTTTGTTGTATAAGCAGAACATTTGCTGCAGCGAAGGTTGGTGGCATAGCCATGTGAGTGAGTGGGGTAAATTCAGCAATTTCTCTGTTAAGATGAGTGGTTTCTGCCATGAAATGTTTTTGCAATCCCTGCATTTAATTCTTAAGGAACTAAAGAGGGCCCTTTTTCTCACAATCTTGTGTTATGCCTACCAGCTGATTGTGGCTGCACTTGTTTAAGCAATTACATTAGTCTAAACTTTCCTTGGGCTTCTCCATACGCAGCTGTGAGTTGGTCATACCTAGATTTAAGGCATTCCCTATTGGCAGAGTTCAACAGAAGTGCATATAGCAAATACAAGCATAGAATTTTATTGTAGGACTTAGTGCTTAGCTTTGAAATTATTTACGAGCGTAAAATTTGGAAATTCACATGAATTCCCTGTCTAATTTTCCACTTCTGACTGAAGAGGATGGAACATCATTTAAATAGCACAGATAAGAGTTTTTCAGCTTGGAGCTTCCTTCCCAATTCCTCCCACCTCAGATTTACTACTTACTGACGGTTCTCCGTTTTGTAGGACTTCTGACCCTGTACATCTGTTAAAGGGGATAGTATAAGATGAACACAGCCTCCTACTCAGTAGGACCAGAGTGTTCTCTTCGCTCCTACTAGATGCTTGAACAAGCATAGAGCTTAAGTGAAATCCTTTAGCTGAGTCAAAATCTGTTCTTATTTAGGGACTAATCCAAAGCCTGTTAAATCAACAGAAAGATTTTGGTTGACTTCAGTGAGCTTTGGATCAGGCCCTTCCTTGCTAATACATCTGAAATCAATGGAGCTATGCTGAGCTTCTGCCAGTAAAAAGGGGGTGGAAAAAAACGTGTGTGTGTGGGGGGGGGCTGGGGCCGGGGGAGAGGGGAGGAGAGAAACCATCTTTCTCCTGTGTTTGTATGATACCTAACACACTGAGGTCCTGGTGCTGAAGCAGAGCTCCCATGGGCTTCAGTGATACAGTAATAATAATTTTGACCTGATTACATCATGCAGTGCTTATGGAATCCCAGCCAGCTGGGTAAATAATTCAATCACTTAAAACACCTAGATGCATCCACCTCATGATTAAATGCTTCATATCAAGCAATTTCTTGCTAAAAGAAAGGTAAGCAAGTTTTATTTCAGGACAAAGTAAAAACTCTTCAAAATTCTATGCTATTAGATAGTAAAGAAATATTTATTTTTTTTTTTTTAATGAAAAACACATTGTTTACAGAATATGTAAAACTTAATGAGTGTTGCTTTTCTATCAGTTCACTGCCTTAAGAAAATTCTTGAAGACCTATGCCTTCTCAACCTTCTCAACAGTCAAAAGGCTACCAACATTTTATTATATATTATTACCTTTTATTTTTATTTCTATTTCTCAGAGTTATAGTGAAATCCCGATTATGATTTATTGCCACTCGTTAAAGATTTCAGTGTAATAATTAGCATTTAGGGGATGGTAAATATTTTTAGTCAAGAAATGGTAAATGATAAAAAGATTCTCTATGTATATCAGCATATACCTTCCTTTGCTAGAAGTGCCTAAAACATCCAGAATAGGTCCTCAGTTTGGCAAGGACTTGTATGTTTTTTAACTTCCTCTATTGCAAGATTTCATAATTGAAACAAAGTGGCTCACAGTAGGGCTAATACTGACCACTTCAGCCTTTGAAGGACTGTGCTTTAATGATGAAATAACACTGACTAGGAAGCAGGTAGTTCATACAAATATGAATAATCCAGCTGAAAGACGCTCCTGAAACTCTGTAAGCATGTCAGCTATGTAATGCATATGAATACTGGGAGTTCCTTCTAAAAGGTTACTAAAAGGAAAGCTTCCTAATTAGGTTCTCAATTGACTTTTTTCATTCTAGTCCCAAATTACAGAAATTTTCATTAAAAAGACAGGCAGTATGTTTTGTTTTAATTTATCAGATTCAGGTGAGATTTCCCGTGCTTGAGTCCGTACAGTAAAGATTCAATTTGTGTATTTAGACACCTAATTTCTTTTGTTCAAGACATCTGTTAACACGTGAAAGTGTATTTGAGTGAGAAAAGATTCCTGATTCATAATCTTTTTTTGTGTGTGTGTTAAATTTAGACATATTTTTCCAGATAAAGTCTTCACTAAGTCTAATGCTTCTTAATAGTCTTGTTTTTCTTCAACAGTGCTTTATCCAATTTGTGTAAAATTGTACATGCCGCAAGTTAAAGTATTACATATTTAATTTTTTATTTAGAAGCCACCCAAATGCTTAGTGCATATAGAAGACTTTCACTGTGCAGAAACAAAAACCATTTGATCTGTGCCAGCATCTCAGCTGACTTCCAACTTAGGGTTTCCTGTGCTTTCCATGTGCAAAGATGACTGCAGTACTCATGCTTCAGTTGGGAAGAGAAGCAGCAATGCATCTTTTCAGTTAAAAATTAAAAAAGAGATAACAACAATTATCTTCGGATTGTTTCTTAGATTTTAATTATTTTCTTTCTTTCTTTTGAATTGAAAGGACTGTATCTGAATTTCAAGGAAGTTCACTAACTTCTCTTATTGACTTGAGTTAGTTACAGTTGATAGCTAATCACTCCGAATATGATTTTTTCCCCCCTGTTTCACCTTTCAGAATAATGAAATTCATTTCACCTTGTCCACTTCCGGAAAATCTTCTGTAGTGCACATCTGCAATGATAGAGGAAACGCTATTCTTTAACTGTGAATTGAATTGGTTATCCTACCAAATTATTTTCCTGGGTTGGATCTTGTTAGCTGTTCATATTCCCAGCTTTGAGAATACTTTTGGCATAAAGTTCGGTCTATGACAAAGATCTTTATAAAAGAAGGGTTTTATTTATATTAAAAAAAAAAAACCAAAAAACACAGTTATTATTTTATTTTTTAATACTTAATTTAATCTATGACATTGTCTCAGGTACAGATTTGCCCCCCTTCTTTTTTTTTTTTCTTTTTTTTTTTTTTTTTTTTTTCTTTTCTGAACCTTAATTTGGGCAGGAATATGTTTCATATTCAGACATCTATAATCTGGTAATTCATCACCGACATTCAGGATTTGATTTCCAAACCCTCTCTGCCTTCTTGTAAACTAATCCTGGAGTCCTAAGACCACCAAAGTGAATGTCATTTTAGCTCCAAGTCCATGCTGCCAGAATTCACGTTTACTGTATGCCAATTAACCCTCTAAGCGCTTCTAAGTTTGTTTAAAATAAATGAGCTGTCCTTTTATTTTAGAACCAGTAAAGCATTTTACATCTTTTTAACGCAATTTTTCTGCCTGCTTACTAACTTCGTTGATGTGAATGTAAAGTACACAATAGGTCACATTCTGACTTCAGTGGGAGCTGATGGGAGTGCAGTCTGTATAGTTGAAAGCAGAATTGATTCAATCTTTGAGCGCCTGTGCAGCAAAAAATAAAATAAATATATATATAATTTGCATTCATATAATCAGAGAATATAAATTTGAGCTTGTACTTCATGTTATTTTCTCTGATTACCTTACAAGAGCTCAGAGGAGATGCTTATGTTCTTACCAGGGACGTGTGTATATATATCTCCCCCCCCCCCCTTTTTTTTTTTTTCCTTGTTTATTCACATATAAACATTTTGCATGCTTCCTTAGAGAATTTCCTTGTAAGGTTCAGTTGTTCTTGAGACTGAGAACTTGTCTAGTGCATAATTTGTAAGCTATGCAGAGAGCACACTCCAGCAGAGGCAAACCCTAGAATGATTGGTTTGGCACTGATCTTACTTAGATTTTGCTTGCTACTGTAGTGCTCATGGTTGTGAGGGCCATGGTTTGAGCTGTGGCTGTAGTGAGCAGGATACACCCTTGATGTCCAGATGTCCGGTGGAAGATCCATGTGTTGGTTTTCTGTTCCGGTCTTCTGGCAAACAGCTGTCTGCTAGACCAGGATATGCTTTAGATGTGATTGTTTGAGAAGGGATAATGCTTCTGAATGCCAAAAAAATCCAAAACAATCAAGCCCCAACACTCTCCTTTCCCTTCTCCATGCTTACTACCTACTCTTCATTTCGCTGTTCTATTTCACAGAAGTGAGATGTAATGTCCATGAACAAAATACCCTCCCAAAGAGAAGGGAGAATGCCAGCTTCATGGTAGACATGAAGCCTAGGTTAAATTTATTCAAAGTGGTAGATTTTTGGCTTGTGTGCTTCACCTTAATGTGGAGTAAAATCTCTATCTCAGACATTCAGATGAAAGACTTTTCATTTACACCCAGCTTTTCATGCTTTAAATACTTGACTCAGCAGCTTTGTTCTACTCAGATTTTACTTTCAGGTTCCCTTTTAAAACTGTCCTTTAAACATTTTCATTCCTAGTAACTTCTTTTTAGACTGCTACAGTATGAAACAGTGACATCTCAAAAAGAAAAAGATTTTTTCAAACTTACTTAGGCCTTTAACATTGCATTACAATTTTTTCTTCTGTAAATCATCTCTCATACTTAACAAAGCAACTGTCATTCAGTTTCCTTCCTGCCCTATATGTATTTGAGGTTATAACAATAGAGTTCTAAGCCTGGCTCTGTTTTTATTTGTTTATTTTTTAATCTGACGACTTTGGCAGTGGGGGATCTCTCTGTTACATGAAGTATCTATAAAGGTGTGGAGGTTTTTGTGTTGCTTTTTTTTTTTTTTTTTTCCCATATAGTATGGTGGAGAAAATAGTAGGACATAGTTGAGGAGGATTAAACCTTTTAAAAAGTAGATTTTGCAAAATCTATGGCATGGACAAAGATTGGTCAGGTTTTGCTTGCATCAGCCCACATCTGCTGTGAGAAGCAGTAGGTCTGCAGACAAGGCTGTAGCTTTTGTCACATCCAGAGGAATCCACTGAATCTTGGCCTTCATTTAGGATTCCCTCCTGATGAGTAAATTCCCATGACCGCTTTTGAAGCTTTAAAAGCTTTGGTTTTGTTTTAAAAGGCCTCTGAGCATAGTCAATGTTTTCATAGGCATTTAGAAACAAAAAATTGAGCTTTTAAACCTTCAAACATCGCTGCGGGGATTCACTTCACTTCTCAGCAGACCAAGTCTGAGATAACACCTGCAAGAAGTGTGTATGTGTGCATGTGGCTTTTGTGAAAATAGTGATGCACCATCTCAGCTGACCCACAAATGTGACAGTGTGTGCAAGTGCTTGTACATCTTACTGTTATGTTTTACTGCTACTTATTTTTAAAAGCAAATTATTATTTTGGTTCTGTGGGACAACTGATGAGGGTAAGCCTATTTTGTTTTTATATTGTGTTTGTTTCACTTTCAGATCTATCTTATGGTACAAATGCTAACAAATGATCTTCATGGGAACAGACTAAGTGAAAGTCCTTGTCTGTGCTTCATTGTATAAAAACGGGGGGTTGGAGGGGGAGGGTGTTGGATTGATGGCATTCTTTTTGTTTGGTTGGATCGTTTTGCTTCAGATTCACTTTTTTCTTCCAGTGTTCTTTAAGTAGATGTTCATACCATATCTAAACCAGGTCTGTGATTGTCATATTGGAAATAATACACAAAAGAAATGAGCAGGCAAGCACCATTTTTCAGCTATGTTTCTTATATGCCACAGCTGAAATTTTGTCATATTTATGGGGGAAAGGTGAGGAGTTCTTGGAATTAAGAGTAGATGGTAAACGAAGATATTAACAGTGCTTTTTTCCTATCTTGTGCTGTTCTCAAAACACCTGTTAAAACAAACATGCACATATTTTGGGACTGATGATACTGACTGGCAAACTTGGCACCAAATAACCTGCTGAAACTAAAATGTTGATGCAGAACATGTGCTTAACTTAACAGCCCATAACCCTGATTTCAGAATGCTGAAATACCTACCCTGAGGAAAGCTCATAAAACTAAGGTCTTTAGAGTTCATAGATTAGACCTGCGAAGCTGCCGTTCTTATTAAGAATGTGTATCTTCATTGACTCCTGTTAATTCAAGATGGTCAAGTACGTGGTATGAGAAACCTGAAAATACCAAAGGGAATTTTTTTTATTTTTTTTTTGGAGGGATGCCTTCTGTAGGTTCAGGGTCTAAAAGTAATGAGCAGAAAAGGGGTACTTAGAAAGACAAGCAGTCTGCAATTGGAGGGACTACAGATTGCAGGCAGTTCTGAAAGAATCTCAGATCATCATCTGTGGGTATTTAACTGAACTGTTTACAACACATAATATTTAATTCTTCTAGAAATTCTCTGTACCGTCAGTATTCTACTGCTTAGGATTAGCTGAGTAATTCGGAATACCTCTAGCCATGTTTCCCCACATATAATGTTCTAGCCATGTCTGTCTTATTTTACTACTAAATATGTAATTTATAACTAGATAGCAATCCTGAGAAACTTGTTTGAATCCATTCTAGGAATAGATTGTTTTGTATTTTGTGTGATAGCTTCAAGTTTCTTTATAGTAACTGTCCTCAATAAAGAAGGAATCTTTGTTATATTATCTGGAGGCAGTAGAAACTGAAAAGCTGAGCTGCTGTACCAACTAGAATCCGTATTTGAAGTGTTCCTGGAGAAATAAACTTTCTGTGTCAAGTAAACCTGAATTTGTAATAAGGGAATACGCATCATTTTTTTCTTCTGTGCTTGTCCACACAGGGTGCATATTTGTTACTTTTAAAGGGAAGAAATTAGAATAGGACGTATTAAACTGAACATGGTTTTTCTTCATTAAATTTTTCTGGCTGCCTAGCTTTTCTGACAAATTGCTTGCTATCTTCCATTTCACCAAATGTGTGCTATTTTTGCTTCCGAACTATATTCTTTACTGTTACACACTTTGGGTATGGTCCTTTTATTTCTCTTTCTTTATTTTTCTTTTTCTGGAATAAAACAGAAGCATCTTCTTGTGTGGAGTGACATGACAGAAGAGGAAAATTAAATTCTTCAGCGGTGAATTGGTGAGGGCTGGGGGGCGGACTGTTTTTTCTCAGTG
>NC_092829.1:27073369-27140869 GCF_039878825.1 Excalfactoria chinensis | reverse complement strand
AGCCAGTCCCAACTCTTTTGGTGGGATATGGGGTTCTCTAGAGCTCAGCATGTTGGGTTCTTCCCAGGAGGAACTCAGTGGGAAAAGGCAGTCTAGGAATATTTTGTAGGCACTATGTATTTGTCTTTGGAAATGCTTTCTTCTGTGGTGAAGAACATGAAATGAAAACACAGGCTAATGAATGGAAAAACAAAGCTTCAGGTATTTGAGGAAAGGGGTGTCTGTGCTTTTCAGTTTTGTGCTGTGTACTTCTAGGTAAATAATGCTAAAACAAGTCATCTACTTTTAAATTTTGCTATTTTTCTGCTCTCCTATTTTGCAAATCCATTTCCTGGAAAACATTGTCAAAAGCTTTTCTCTGTGTTTCTACAAAATTTTGCTCTGTCAGCTTTTTTTACTCGCTTAAAGAAGGTTTAAACCAGCCTACAAGATAGGCTACATGCAGAGAACAGAGAAGGCCATGGCCTTCCCTTCTTGATCCCTTGTTTTTTTGTGGTCTGTTGTTGTTGTTTTTTAATTTTATTTAATTGTATCATCACAGAGCAATCCCACAAAACTCTAAGATAAGAGAAAGTAAGTTGCTTGTAAATCTTACTGATATTATAAGGACGATTTGCAGGACAAGAACCCTGAAAAGATGTTCACTGAAAGTAAACATGGGCAGAAACAAAGCACTCAGTTGTCAGCTGGGACATTACTCACCAACTGCAGCAAGCATTGGATCAAGCCCTTCACTGGGCTTGTACAAAATATCATACAACTTAAAAACAATATGTTTCCAAATACCTAACAAACACACTATATTTTAAGTATGGGGTTTAACTTAAACCTACAAAAGCAGACTGTCACTGTTCCAACGTAACCCTTCACATTCTGGCATTTTCCAGACTGCCAGCCAAATGAACACTTTAGGAGGAGGTGCATATATATGTCCACAGCACCCAGCGAGTTAATCCACCCTACTGTGCATAGGTGTTGGAGCTCATATGGTATGTAAGATTTGCCAAGTTTGGAGTTGTTTCGTATTGTTACATTTTCTGGACTATGCATTCACAGCAAGCATCTTTTTTGATGCTGCTCAGGTGTTTGTGAATGCATATCAAGATAGTGCTCATTATTTGTGTTTAATGTAATATACACCTTTGTGTATGTTTTGTCACCTAGAAAAGCTTTTATGGTTAATTTTGATGCTTTCCTATCCAAACCTTCTTTCTTTTTCTTTTTTTTTTTTTTTTTTTTTTTTTAATAATCAGTCATGGGGTTTTGTTTGTTTGTTTGTTTTGTTTTTCTTTCTTTCTTTCTTTTCTCCTATAAATCTTCCCATAGACTAATGTGCATTTGAACTTGTGGGCTAACAAATGTCCTTATTAATAACTGAAGCTTTTAAGTTAGTATCTCCCAGGAGTAAATGTTTGTTACATCTCTAGTTGTAACTTGTTTTGGAAGCAAAGAATTGCTGTGAATGTGTCATGGTTCAGGATGGCACCAACTAAATAACCCCGGAAAGGGAAGTTTTAAATGTGCACACTACACACACCCTGGCTGTGTTAGTGGGCACCAGTTTAAAGGATGTTTCCCATGCAAGCTGCGGCATCCAACTGCAGGTCCACTTAAGGGAACCGTACAACATCCAAATACCTCACAGTTTGTGTAATGGCTGTTTGGAAAGCTGAAATGCTCTAAGTGCTACTTACAAAATAAAAGGACATCTTTATTCCTAAAGAAACCTAATTTTTTTTAAAGAAGAAAAACAGTACAGGATGTTAGCAATCATCTACTTTAAAATTTTCCATATTCTGTTACTGTTAAATATAAACAACAACTGCAAAATGTTGAAGGTTAGATATTGATAAGATAATATTGAACTTAATTAGTTAACTTCAAGTGCAGGTAGAATTTTAATTGAGCTTAGTTATTTGGCCCATATTTGAAATTATCGTAATGACAAAAATAACAGAATAACAACAGGAGAAGGAATGATACTTAAAATCAAGTGTAGCTGTTTAGTATTTACCAACATTGGTACAGTAGATTGAGGAAACTAGAAAAAAATATCCCTTCTGCTCCAGTGGGGATAGAGATGAAAAACTGAAAAAAGAAATGGTCTCTTAAAGAAGATGTGCTGTAGGCAGAAAAAAAATAAGGTTTTTTGTCTCTTGATTTCTTAATGACTTGTTATTGTTGTCTCAGCTGTAACCAGAGTCTGCAGCTGGTATTCTTAACAGATTACTACAAGAATGCTAAAAATATTTCTCTAAATATATGTAGAAAAGAGATTGGGAAAGAACAGCATTTAGACTGCAGTACAAGGACATTTTCTGTGACAGTGTTTAGTATGATGAAAAATTTAAACAGAAAAACAGCTATTTACATTCACATTGCAAAGTAATTACCAGAGCAAGCAAAATACTTAAGCCTAATTTAATAATGGTTTCCTTCAGCCCAGGTGCCAAAATCTGTGTGTAAATTTCACAACTTGTGAAGGGAGGTGAGGGATAAATGAAGTAAAAGCCATGTAGAAACAAGTGCATTGAATGCTTTCCCTTTTGTGAGATACAAAGCAACTTTTGCTTTTAAAATGAAGAGCATCATAAATCAGCACAAAGCACAACTTTTAATGAGTAGGTCTCTTCTAAAATTGTGCAGTGCTTGCAATTCTGTTTGAACAAGACAAGGATCTGGTCTTGCACTCCTTACTCAGGTAAAACTGCCACTGACATTAATGATAATTTTGCTTGAACAGAACAAAGTGCTTGACAGCAGTTATGCCAGCATGAGGGGTGTGAGATCAAGGATGAACGTGCAAAAAAGTACATCTTCAGATGGATGTACCTTTGGCTTCTCATGCTAGCATTTCCTCCAACTACAAGGATCTTAATTGTAACATTTGCTGGTGCAGAGCTTAACATTTATCACGCTGGGAAAGACTTTCTGGACTTCAGTAACCTGATCAGTACGGTCTCCTTTTGGTCTCTGCCTCTTTCTGGTTCTTTGTATTGCAGGGCAGATGATAGTATCTGGCACATTCCTTGGATGACTTGAAGATAGCAGCCTTCTGTGTTTGGGGCTGAAAGATTGTGAACTCTGTGTTAGCAGAAATGCCACACAGGGGAGTGAACTGAACATTAAAAAAGCTTTAGCTTTTAGGTACTGCAGTGCAAGCAGAGTTGAATTTGAGAGCTGGGACTTAAGTGGACATTTGTCCCTGCTTTCTTCCTTAATAAAATCTGAGTGTTAACTGTGGATAAGGGCATTTGGGAGATCACTAAAAATGAATCATAGAGTGCCCAGAAGAGCTTTATTATGATATACTATGAAGAACTACAGAATATACCATGTACTTTTTATGTGCTTATCGGATGCATGTATGAGTTACTGTTGCTAAAGTAAATTGTTTTTTCCTTTGCTGCAGAAGTACAGTAATTCCCTGAATTAAAATGGCAAAATGAACCTCATCAAAAACTGGATCTGTGTGGTCCTTTCCGACCCCATGTTCCCATTTAATTTTCTTTTACTCCATTAAAGGCTATTGAGCAAAAAAACCAGAAGCTCCAGCCAGCAACGTTTGGTGTGCTGAGTTGTGCCTGTGTATTTCATTTTGAAAAATCCTAACAAAATAATGAATCTAGAAAAAAATCTCAGTGCTTAAATCCCGACTGTCCAAACTGAGTAAAGAAAATAAAGAAATTTAAAAGATCCACAGACTGACGTCAGGTGCCAGAACTGAGTCCCTGCAGTTAGGCCCAGGGAAGGTCTCCTGGCTCCGTTTGTTTGCCCCGGTGGCAGTCAGGCTGGAGGAGCTATTTTGTTCCTGATGTTCCATGTGGATGCTGCCACTGCCCAGTTAACCAGTGTGAAAATAGCGTGGAAAATAAATTATTAAACTATACTGTTATTACTAACTTGCCAGCTCTACAGAAACAAATGCAGCCACATTTACATATGTGTCCATCTGTCTGTTTTTACACTTTATGTCTTCAGCCAGTGGGTGAAATTGTTTTAATCCAAGCAGTCTGAGTTTTTTGTTTTTGTTTTTTGTTTTTTTATTTTTATTTTTTTTTTTCCTTCTGATATTTATGTGTGTGCGTGCATATGTTATTTGTAGATGGACATGCATATTCCCGACAGTAGCTAGTTCTTAATTGTTCTTTTAAGTAACCTAATCTATCTGGCCGTGGCAGTTTTAACTGGCGAAAGCAGCAGAGTTCTCCATGGATAATTTTCGTTAGTTAGCAGATTGTTACCATCTCAATGTTGCTGAAATCCCTAATCTCAGGTCAGCGTGAAGCTGCAGCGGTTACAATCCTGTTGCCTGATGCAGTGTGAATGGAAGTGCTTTCTGTCAGAAACATGTGGTCTCTTCAGTGGAGAGCCTGCGTAAATCCTGTGTAAATAGAGGGAGGCTAACAAAGGATGAGCCCCTGCAGCTCAGAGCATTTGGAGCCATTTGGAGGCTGAATTTGCTAAATGCTGCTTATACCGCCTGAAAAGTTGAAGAGAAAGGAGCATAAAATCCCTTCTTTTTTCTCTTTCTGCTCCTACCCTGGGGGGAGGGTGTTAAGGGCCAGGGAAGCCTGAGGTAAGCCTATGAAGACTGTTTTTTCAGTGCTCTTTTGAGTGTGAAAAAGGTGGCATGGGTCACTGTCCCCTCTTTAATGTCGGAAAACCCACACAGTTAGTAAATGTTGCATGTAAACTAAAGCATTTCATCCCTTCTCCTGCACTCCACGGCAGTGGGCCATGAACTAGTCACTTGAAAATCGCAGAAAAATTTCACTTCAACATGTCCGGACAGTTTAGCACAGCAGGAACGTAAGAGAGATCAGTAATTAGCAGGTTGCTTTGCTGTTCCCCTTGTCTGCCTTGGAACACTTTTTTCACCTGATGTGAAAAAATGTTGAATTACAATGCACAAAACACAAACCCACTGGTTATATAAAAGGGCTTAAAATTTAAACCAACGTTTGTTAGTTTTCTTTGTAAAAAAAAAAAAGATGGAACAATACGCTGGCTTTCAGATATAAGCAGTGAGAATTCTCAATTCACTTCACAAATAAGCATGAGCTTTAGACATCCAGCAACTGACGGCTCAAAAAGCCAGCCTTCTCTCTTAGTTCTTGGACAGGAAAGTCAAGAAAGGGGAAATGTAAAACATCACTGTTCTGAAAAAAAAGAAAAAGAAAAGAAAAAAAAAAAAAGAAAAAGGAAAATCTAAAGATTCAAGTCACCAGTTTTACTGCGTGTACAGATATATAAAGAATGTATCTGGAATGTCATTGCTACTCTTAAGTAAATAAATGTTTGTAAATGCCTATTTAAAAATGACATAAATGACGAACATAGAAAGGTGCTTCTCCAGACACAGAAAATGAACAGGGTTTTTATCTGTCTTTTGCTTTAAATACATGTTAGATACCAAATACCGTGCTGCTCTTAAGGCATTAGCACATATTTCCAGATGGTAATGGAGGCTTCTTCCTGACTGAGACAGCCATGCTAGAATATGGTTAGATAAAGCAGAACTCCTTTGTAGGTAAGGTCTAATAGTGGCCTGAGTTCTTTTTGTTTCCTTTCCATTTGAATTTATAGTTGTCATTAACATCTGGATTGTGTGAAATTTGTATAAGTACATCTTTATGTTATTAGCCCAAAGGTTTTGTATGGCTTGGTATTCAGGATCTTCCAAAAGAACAGCAGAGAGAAGAGGAGCCCTTTATTTCCTTCCAGCTGCTAGAAGGGCTAAAAAAAAAAAAAAAAAAAAAAAAAAAAAAAAAAAAAGACATCTGTAGTAAGAGAAATGGTGGTGCCATCTGTATGAAATCTTCCTGTTACTTTCAGTGCAAGAGTATCGAACATCTCTTACTCTCTGAGATGCTTCCTAAAAACTTCATCTGACAGTGCACCATCAGATGTGTCTGGTGGGGAAGGATTGCAGAGGGCTCACAACAGCAGCTTACCTGAGGACATCCCATTCCTTGATGGGACAAACGGTAGTTGAGCATGGAGGTCAGACTAGCATGCCTCTGACCTGCCTAAACAGCTTCCAATGGCTCCGCCTCACCTGAAGTCAAGCCATTCAGTAAACTGCTCCACTTTACTGCCAGAGTACTGGCAAATCTCTGATCTCTTGCTTCTGCGGGTGTGAGCAACTAAGTCAACTGTCATGAGCAGTGGTCATTCAGTTGAGGATGAAAAAAATACAATACAACCAACAATTCATGCAAAGAGCTATGAACTGCTGAAGCTGTGAGGCTAAAACCCTGATAATTTTATGGAATGGAGGTAAGGAGACCTCCTGAAGGTTCTTTGATTCTGGAACTGAACTTCTCACTCTGTTACCCCTCCCCACAGCACAGACTGTCACATCCTCAAAACATATTCAAACAGTTCTCTATTGCTAGCTTTTTTTTTTTTTTTTTTTTTTTTTTTTGACAGTGGTAATTAATCATGTTTGTTTGTTGTGTTTTTTTTAAGTTTTTTTTTTTTTTTTTTTTTTTTTTCTTGTGATAGTGTTGATCTCAGTAATAAGCTGAACGTCTTTGTTAATAATGGTTTAGAATACTTATGTCCCCAGATGGACACATTATATGTACAAATCCTCTATATAAGTTCTCTTATAATTCTCTATACAAGTTCTCTATATAAAGATGTCTGCAGAATCTCTCCTTTGTTTTGCATTAATACCTACATATTTGAATCCATCAGAATACTAGGCAAACAATTACAGAGTAGTTTTCAGAGCCCTTTAATGTGGCTTTCATTTTGTTGCAATATTTTTAGAGAAACAATGAAGTGCCTTTTTTTGTCCTTGTTAGATATCCCTTCTCTCTTTTCCTCCAGCATGACAAACCATAAAGCCATAAGGGAACTCTGATGAAGACACTGAGTCCTGAAGTGTATCTTTCTAGAAATCGCTTTTCTTGCTGCTCCGCTTGTTATGATGGAAACAGAAAATATTTCTGGAGTTTGAATCAGGGTTGTTAACTGGACTTTTTTTACTTTCACATCACTAGGGTATCCTTTTCAGTTCCCCTTTTTGTGCATAGACAGATAACCTCTCATCTATCTTGTTAGCAAATGATGAAAAGTTGATTGAAAGACTTGATAAGCATCTTCTAAGCAGTTCTAACTTCTGTGTCCTTGCTCTGTGAAGAACACAAATGAGGACCAAGACTGAGTTAATACTGAGGAGAGGTCTTCTGTAGGACAGGACTGTTTTCCAGTGTGTTCTTAGCTATGTGAATACTGGGATCAGCAAGTTGTCTGCCCAGGGTAGTCAGTTTGCAGCAAGCTGAATTTGAAATTATAGTGCAATGGAAACCTTCCTCTACTTACACAGTATGTTTAAAATAAATAGTAGTCTGCTTTGCTTTCAAAGCAAAATGATGTATCCTGTGGGAAGTGTCTAGTGTGGAAGCCTAATTTCCTGCTGTGTGAAGAAGCTTTACATCTCTAGCCTCCTCCACCAGCCCTCCCCCTGGAAGAGAACATTTGTAAGAAACCCCATGTGGGTCACTTTCTTGTATACTTGGACATCTACCTGTGTGATCTAGTGTAGGAAACCTGCTTTAGCAGGGGAATTGGACTCGATGATCTCCAAAGGTCCCTTCCGACTCCTACAGCAGTGATTCTGTGATACTCACTCAACCTTTCTTAGAGGTTCAGGATCACTGATATGGTCTGAAACAAGCTCAGTAATGTGCCTGAGACTCTCCTGACTTGAATCCTGTGTAGTCATTGACATATTCATAAAGAGAGTGCCACTTAAAATTTTTCCACTTTCCTAAACTAAAGAACAATCACTTGTACTCTTTGCATAACAATAAATAAATGAATAGTGTGAGAAGGAGTAGAAGGTTACCCTCCATATTTTTGCCATGCTGTGAAAGAAAAGGCCAGTGGACCAAAGTCTAGGCTTAATTTCTCCTCTGCAACACTGGGTTAACTATGCTTGTATATTTACTATTTCTGTGTATACTAGGACCTGTCTCTGCTCTTCTTGCAAGGTACTGTTCAAGATGTGAACAGTTTATAGATGCGCAGCCACTTCTAATGATGTTTAAAATGATTTAAAATTGGATTCATTCATGCAGCAATTAAAACATGCTGAATCCAATGTGCAGTAGTGTAGCCTTCATATCTGCCAATTTTATTCCACTGTTGATAGTTATTTTCTTCATTTAAAGTAATTCCTATTTTGTTTGGATAAGGCAAAATAGGATCAGGCCCTCCATATCTGAGAATTAAATCATTCTATCTTGGAAGCATCTGTGGAGGGCTACTTCTATGATTTCTTGCAACAAGAAACAGCCAGTAATGTCAGCAGTTGTAGTGCTATTAAAGATATGACAATACAGCTTAACAGGATTGGGCCTGTAGTTCACCAGGAGCAACAAATCTTGCTGTGTGTATTCATCTGCTGAGGTAATTTGGAGGTACGATATTTGAATTTCCTTTCATGAGGTTATGGAGCAGATTAAGGAAGCACCGTCTCTTACCATTTTAACTGCTGATTAAGCTAGGAAGGCAATGGAAGCTTTAGATGAACTTTCATCTCCTGGGCTGCTATTAGCCTTTAAAACTAGGATATTAACAACCTCTCCAAAAGGTCTAAACACTGATTTAGCATGTAGGTGACTCCTGCTGAGGATACTCACAAAGCACTGAGTGTGTATGTAAGGAGATACAGGAATTTGTCTGTTCACAGAGTGAACAAGTGCTTCTGTGGTGAGAAAGGATGGAGCAGAAAGCAAGTTTTATAGCTACATGCATCCTATGCATATACACGTAGCTTTTACATACAGAGACAAAGATATCTTTATCTACACGACAGATAGACAAACAGACTGACTGACTTCAAACTTGCACTTTCAGTGCAGATTTCTCCCCCCCATCTCCGGGTACTGCTTTTCAAAATTGCCTGAGGCTACAGTACAGCACCTCAGATCCCCAAGGCCCATTGCCTGGCTCCTAATAGCCACTCTCCATCTGTGTCACATGAACAGCTGATGAGATAGCTCCAGTGTCTGTATTTTGGAGAGCATATCCACCCAGGTTAAAATGCTGGGGTTGCCAAGGAGCAGTCAGAAGCCATTAGTGTTTGTGAGAATTTGCCTTGCAGCAGTTCCTTGGCATAGTGGAAAGTAAGTGTGTGTGTGCGTGCACGTGTATGTGTGTGCTCGTCTGTGATAGAGAGGTCTGGGGTGGAGTATGGGGGGTGGGAAACGAAAAGGAGCACTTTGTAAATAACTAGCATCATACAAAAATGAGCATTTGGTTACAGTACATAGGGCTTCTGTGCTTTCTTTGATTGGTTCGCTGTGATCTGACTCTCCTTTTTCTGTCTTTAATGGAAACAAACAGAAAAGAAAAGAAGCATGAGAAAGAGCGGTGACTTCGGGGTCTTGCTCTGGTGTTTGGGCAGATGGAAAGGAGCTGCTCTGCCTTGGGGCAGGGTGGTTGTAATGAAGTGGCCTGTCAGTCTGTAAATAGTGAGGGTCATCTCTTCCATGTGATGGAGGGTATCACATTGCAGTGAAAATGGAAATGTCAATAAAATTAATCTGCCAGCTCTTTGCTGTGGCTTTTTCAGTCTCCCCGGTCCGAGAGGGTGGGCTTTTCAGAAGGGAGGTGGTGGAAGAAGGGTGATCTGGCACAGGAAGGAAGATGGAGCTGAAATGCAAGTTTTAAAGCAAATGGACTCTGTGTAGCTGCAACATATTTCGTTTAGTATCGCTGCAGAGCTAGACAGGGCTGTAGGAATTAGTTCGTGAATCTATAGCATTCCTCAGGAAGCTATGGAGCGTCTAGCTCAGGCTACATTGAGCACAGAGTTTATTGTTTTAGGCTTTCTTGGACAAGGTTCTTACTTAGCATGGGATTTATGGCATTTACTGCTAATGAATGTCTATTCTTAAATTACAAAAACCACCGTCTCAGCACAATTCCCAGATGTCCTTCCAGGACCTCGGCTTCTTAAACACCAGCAGGGAGCATAAACTCTCCACTTCTCTGTTTTCCTCTTTCGTGTGGCTCCGGGCTAATGATGTGTAAGGAAAACACAGCAATCTATAAAGTCTCAGCGCTGTCCCAGTATTCTTCATTTATTTTGCATTTGATTATGCCACAAGTCGGATCTTGTTTCTTTCCTTTTTTTAAAGTTATTAGTTCAAATATTAATGTAGGAATATGGCATATATTGCTGCTCTTGATTGATGCCTTCCCAAAAACAGGAAGACGTGCTCGTATGAATTTTAAGAAAGTAGGGGTCCTGCAATGCCTTGCCAGAAGAGTTTTTCAGATACATAATTTAGATGCCCTCCAGGCAGGCTTTCAAGGCATTTTTGCTGGAGGGCAAGAAAAAATAACTATGACTGTTAAAAGTAAATGATTTTTGCTAATGCACAATTAATGCCAGGGAAAAGCACAGAAGAGAAAGATGTTGATGGAAAGTTCTGATTAAGTGAGAGCTCTACCTTGATGTGCATCTTTTTTTTTTTTTTTTTTTTTTTTCTTCTTCTTCTTTTTTTTTTTTAATGATAATAATCAGTGATGCAGAGATGTAGAAGTTTTCATGTCATGCAAATGCTATATGCAGGGTTGTACTTGGTGTACGTGTTTGTGCGTGCGTATGTATGTGTGCTGGGGGTGCTACTTCTGGGGAGGGGCTCATCTGACAGTGTATTATGTGCACTGAACAGTGACACAGTTACTGCCACCTCTGCAGAGGGCCTCAAATATATAGACTACAGAACATTTAACTTGATTACTTATCGAATGTATTCAGAATGGTTGTAGGGATGCATTTACAGTGAATGGGTTTTCTTGTGGCAGGTTTTCCCACACTGAATCCTGTAATTGACAAAGAGCTATTGCACTATGTCAAGTGCATGATTATAATTGAATTAATGATATATGCATGTGTGAGACAAAACTCGTATTTGGAAAGACATGGTTTCTAAGTTTTGCATATTTGTATCAGCACTCATATATAATGAGAAACGGTATGTGCTGATCTATCAAATCAAAATAGAACTTGCAACAGTATCTTGGTAATTAACAATACTTCCTGGCTTCTACATGTTGTTTATTTTTCTCTTGTTTTTCTCTTTGTTATAGGGGATGGTTTAGACAACAGTGTAGCCTCACCTGGTACTGGGGATGATGATGACCCAGACAAGGACAAAAAGCGACAGAAGAAAAGAGGCATTTTCCCCAAAGTAGCAACAAATATCATGAGAGCATGGCTTTTCCAGCATCTCACAGTAAGTGGTGCCCAAAACCAAAACAAATTTCTGTTCATATACCTAATGAGGTTTATTCATCATTATTAGAAATGAATTGCCCCCATAATTTTGGACCATTATTAAGGTTCAGTTACCATTGCTTTTTTCTTTTTTTTCCCCCCTTGATTTTTTTTTTCTTGGCTCTTGGAATCATGACAAATCTGAAAGAAACCTATATATATGTATATATATAAATATATGCACATACCTAGAGAGAGAGAGAACGAGACAGTACAAAGTCTTATCAGAGAACAACACCTACATATAAAGTAACCTCTTTTTTCTGCTTTGAACTGTTCAAGGGGGTTTCTTGCTTTAGCATGCATAAAGATATGCTTTCTGGATATTGCCCTCTGTTTACATGACCTTCATACATGTTTAGTGGCAGAGAGAAGCCCAAACTCTGTATTCTGACATAGACTGTGGAATGTTAGAGTAGTCAAAGCAGCAGCTTGCAAACTTGTTGTATGTTAATTCTGTGAGAAATATAGCAGGCTTATGATTTCTCTAGTTCTTGAGCTGTACAATAGAGATAAACAAACACCCTTCTGGCTTCTGCTCAAGTCCATTTTTTTAAAATGCTGCCCATACTCACATCTGGGGGAGAGAGATTAAAAATATGAAAAAGCTATACTTTTTCATGGTCTGTCTTTATTGTTCTGCTTACAGTTGGGTTTATGTGTTGGTGTTCAGATGACTATTATTGCTTCACTTTGAAATCAAAATACAGTTCTACAGAAAACCTAGTAGCATTTTTCGTAGTTTATGTCATGAGGCAAATAACAAAAACTGTTAAGATTATCAATGGATTTCCCCCTTCCTTTCATTGTAAAATTGTTTTTTAAGCCTTATGAAGTAACAAACTAACTGTTATTAACTACCTCTTCTCCTGAGAAGTTTTATAAATATCCCCAGTAGCTGATGTTGGTTATAGTGTAATGATTTTGGGACAAGGTACCCATTTTATTTATGATAGAGACTATCGAACTGCTCTGCTTGCAGCACAGCTAAAGGGGGGAGCAATAGATCCACATTTCTAAACCATCATTTTGATGTAAGGACATTAGTAGCAAACTAAGGTGCATTGATCTGGCCTGTGGGGTCAGGATTAGCTGGAATAGCCAGTGTCTCTGCTGGAGTAGTGGTTATTCCTGCCTCCCAGCTATGGCCATTTCAAAGGTCAGGTGCCCCGTACCCACTTGGCTCAGAGGAATTAGACAGAACATGAGTCTCTGGGCTGATTACTTAACCAAAGACAAAATAATGAGTCCTAAGCAAATACTGACTAATTGAAAGGGCTGTAAATCCATTACATATTGGTCAGGGATAATCAGGAGTATTTAATCACTTTTATCTATTCAGGAGCACTGAAGCTGCAACAGCAAAGCCCTGAACCTTGCCATGTGCTTATTATTCTCATCATTATCAAAATTACTTCACAGCTGTTCTTTGCTACATCACCTCAGCTGGAGATTTACTAACCTGTAAAATGTTTTTAATTTGTAAGTCGAGTGAGTGTGAGTGAAGGGTTTTTCATTTAGCTGTAGGGTATCTTTACAGGAGTAACGCAGGGAGACAGCAAAAAGCATGGCTACAAATAAACCAGTTTCTTTTTACTTGTCTCAGTGTTAATCTCATTTCCCCATATGAAATTTGTGATAACTTATTCTTTTTTTTTTTTTTTTCTTTTTCTTTTTCCTTTCTGCTTTCCTTTCTTGTGTTCTTCTTGAAAGCATTCAACACATGCTCATTAAACAGTTAACTAACTCTCGCTTCTCTTGAGGAAAGTCTTCCTGGCTTTTTGAAATCCCTTTTCCTTGTTTCTGTCTTCTCTCTCCTGACCCTCTCCATTCCACATGAATTGAGGAAATTTGCCATCAGTGGTGAGGATGGCTTCACAAAAATCAAATTAAATGAACACAAAAAAGCCCCAACCCTTTTACCATCCAAGCTTTAATGAGTTTGCAGGTGTTGAAAGATTTACTGTGCTGTAATTCTCAGACCTGCAAACTGATAATGGAGACCCCTGACCAGTGCAATGTAAATTCAGAAAGATTCTTGCCATAAACACATGCAGAGAAGGAAGGGAAGAGAACTCCTGTTTTGTTTTGTTTTTGTTTTTGTTTTTTTTTTCTTCTCCCCAAGATCTTGTACTTTTTCTCAGATTAGCTTGTCCATTCAAAGTGCAGCTCTGGCTGAGTCAGAACAGGGGAATCTGTGATGTGCAATTTTATTGTTTCAAGTAAATATCTTTACAATGGCGGTCCATGATTCAATGTGCATTCCTTCATTACTACTCTAACCTTACTTCAAATTGGTTTGTTCCTCCTTTGTGCTGTATGACCTGTTCTTGTATTACAATAATCCCCTGATGTACCCTTTTTTCTTTTTCTCTCTCTTTTAAAGAAACTAATTGAATTATCTCATTATTTTAATTTGTTAAGCAAATGTATTTTACATCTCAGGATGTGTTCTTAAAGAAGGAGCTGCTTAGGCTTTGCCCCCTGAATGGGCCATTGGTACATTTTGACATTCATGCATTCATTAAGGAGAGGAACATAAAAGAGCTCTGGTTGTATTTTTTTTCAAACACCCAACCAGCATGGAGCAACTTTTCCATAAGCCACAGGGGTCTCTCTACATATGTTCTCAACTGCAAGCCATTGTCACCTATTCTGAATACCTCAAAAGGACAAATAAAATACTAAAGGCCAACTGTAGCAATTGTTAGCTTTTGGTCTCAATATGACAAAAATCATTAACCTCTGGTTTCCCTGGAAGGGGAAGCAGTGTCAGTCCATCTCTTATAGTATGGATTTAACTTGAAATTCCTATACGTTGTCAAATTCAAAGAGAGTAACTCAGTTCTGACTAATTGTATTTACTTATGATTTAAAATAAAGTGATGCTTTTTTCTTTATTAGGTCAGTTTGTAAACTCCTAATGTAACTGATTTTAAAAATTGATTTTCTTAAGTGGCTTTTTGAAGAGATAGGCACTTGAACTCTGATGTTGAATGAATATATCTGACAGTCTGTGTCTTTCAAAACCATTTATACCCCCTATCATGACTTCCATTTTGCAGTGATTTTAATTATATTTGAAATAGGATACACGTACATATTTTTGTTGCTGGAAATCAAATGCAAGGAATAAGAGATTCTGTCATGTTCTTGTTCACTTATTGAGCTCTGTCTTATATTTGGAATTACAACAGTACCGGAAGATGAAAAATCTGAGGATGAATTGGTTGGAAATATGTATGCTTTTTCTGGATAATATCCAGTGTTTAAGAAAGTAGAGGAAATCCTAGTCTGGTATTATAAGCTTTTCAATAGTACATAAAGATTACAACATCAGAAAGGTAAACCTGACATTAAGGCTGTTTTTATTTGAGTTCAAAGGTGGTTGAAGAAAAGAAACAGCAAGAAATCTGACCCAAGCCGAGAGTTTATTCATAGCTCTGGAAGACTCCTTTTCCTCTATGCCAAGGACTCCTTAGTACAGTCAATTAGCCTCTCAGACATCTCTGCTTCCCTCCCTCAAGTGCTTCCCTATTTGCCCCTCAAAGAACATATTTGATCATGAAGTGAAAACAGGAAGTGCTCAAATGTATAGACACCTCCAGTTTACATCCATGTTGAGATTAGGATTTCTTACTAGTGACTATACAGAGCTTGCCCCCCTCCTCCCATGCCCTTTTAAAGGGTTGAGCACCTCTGAAATGTATGTACATAATCAGAAAAGAACAAAGTTTTAAAGGAAGCAATTATTCCATGAAGTTGTACCTCTAGTTGTTCATCCTTCTCTGCAGCATACTGTATCAGAAACTACACTTTTGTTACATTGAAATTTTTTTCCTATTCTTTTACAGAACTGCAGAACAGAGATGTATTTGGCTGGTTGGCTGGGTTTTTTTGCACACTTATTTGGAGTGATGCACTTAAAAAAAAATAAAAAAAAATAAAATTGTTTTCTTTGATACAGTCTGTAAGGAGATGTAACTAAAAGCGCCAGAAATAGTGATGGTAGCATGCAAACTAATGATAGCATGACATTACCAGATTTCCAGCTGATGTTGCTTGGGACAGCAACCCTGGAGTCAGTGCAGTTAAGCTGCCTTTTGTTTGATTGATTCCTTGTTTGTTTTTCTTTTTTTCTTTTTCTTTTTTTATTTTTATTTTTTTTCCCCTGAAGTTCTGTCTCCTAACATTTATTTGTCATTTAGTCTGTTTTCCGCAGCCTTCTGGCTGAAAACTTTGCACTCTACAGTTTCTTATGGAGTAGATTTTGCTTTCACATACCTCAGGGTCAGGCTAGAATAAGTTTTGCTGGAATGCGTTAAAATGAATCAATCACAGCTTTTGTACTTACCTGAATGAATTTTCTTGTGATTGAAGTATTCAGGTGGCCAGATGGAATAATATCAATAGCCTTATTGAAACATTTTTTTCTTCTATTTTTATGTGGGTGTATCTGAGAATATAATGCATCTCTGTCACATTTTAATAAATGACTTACCAAGACTTTTGTGCAGACAGATGTTTTATGCATTAATCACTGGCAATTCAGAGCAAACTTTCAAAATAGTTGAAACCATCCCACCTTCATAAATATCTCTTCCCATATCCTGATTTTAGGAATAATACCTAAGAGAGATTTAGGAACATAGCTTGCTATTGGACACTTGCTATTGTGAAGGCATTCTGATGATTTGTAGTACTTGTGTTGGATTAAACAGTGATGTACTTTCCCAAGGTACACTGAGGAAAGGGATGATATCCTCTGGTAGTACTGTCAAGCTACCTGCATATAAGTTCACAGGGCTGCTGTTCCAATTTTAGCATACTGTGTAGTCAGAGACTTGGAAGAAACTGAGGTATGGTGCTATTCCATGATTTTAGATAGGGCTGCCTATGTGCTGATCTTACAGCCAGGTGAGGACCTGTCTACTGGTGCGAGGAAACCTCTCATACTTGTATGAGCAAGAAATACATTGCCCAGTTCTGTAAAAAAAATTACTGTTCTCATTTTTCATCTGGGTAAACTTTGTGAGGGGAAGTTAATTATTTCTTCAGCTCCTTTGGAAAAATCAGTATCTGAATGCTAAAATCCCATGACTGATATACTGTATCAAGATTATGGAACTGAGATTTTTGCACTCAAAAGTTGTGCTGGTGGCTCACCATCAGACCTAGCCCAGGGGGGCAGAGCTGGCAGCTGCTGCTGGGGTTTACTGCTGCTGGTGGTGATAGTCTAGTACTGCCTAATGTCAGTGGCATGCTTTCCTGTCCCATCTGCACCAGGAAGAGTGTGGAAGATCAGAATAGAACAAAACTATTTATTTATTTATTTATTATTTTTCTCAAAATGCTTCTTCTGCTCATGGTCCAAAAGGCATAATCCTCTGACAACTTATAGTCCGCAGCTAAGCAATCAGCTTTGAAGATTTGAATTTAGTAACAGCCCAAAAACTCATATACCTTTTACAGACTGTAATCTTAAAAGAAAAGGGCTGAGATAGGGTGGGGGTGGGGCTTTGTTTGTTTTAAAAATGGAATCTGAGATTAGATCTGACATTTCTACATCCACCCCCTACAGAAAAGGGAACCCAGGGTCATGGGGTGTGTGGGCCTCAAAAGCTAGCTTTGTCTCTGAGTGGTTAATCTAATCATTGTTACATAGACATCTGTTATTTCTTCTGAAAAATTGATGCTTTTGTGACACAATGATCCATCTATTTAGTACAACAGCCTGAGTAATTAAATTAAAAAAAGAATATTTTTGCTGGAGCATGTATTATAAAACTGCCATACCTCCCTGTACCAGCAAAAAGGCTGGAGTGAGAGGGAGAGGGAGGTGGGGAGTGGGAAGGGAGCGCTTTAAGCCCGGCATTGTTTTCTGCTCGCTTGAGGAAAACATCTGTGAATTGTTTGAACTGAACCTTACCAGGGACTGTCTGAATCTGTGTCATCTCTGTTTAATTTCAGGAAATGATGTCACAGTGCATTAAATAACAATGCTGTGTGATTTATTTTTACTTGTACATGCTGTCCTAAGCATTTCTGTTACATGGCAGTGTTTTCAATTAACTGCAAGCTTTCAGTTTAAAAAATATATTCCATAATGCTTTTTTGGTTATGGGTATTGGGAGGCTGGATGTTTTAGGGGGTCACCAAGGTTCAGGGCTGTCGGAGGGCTCCGGGCCCATTTGTCATGTGCTTATTTGTAGTTGGGACTGGATGTCAGCACTCCCGTCACCCATGGCAACCTCCAGGACCGTTGGTTTGTTACAAAGCGTGTCTGTGGAGGAAAAACTAAATATTCCCAACCTATCCATCAAAAGACCCATTAGATAGTTATAGCGAGGCCTGCGTACTGTAGCTTCTGCCTTTATCAAACTTTCTGCACTCCCCCTTCTTCTGTAAAAGAATAGAGGACATAAGTCAATTCTGTCTGCCATCTGTCGCCTTTATAGCTGTTCCTCAAATTAAAGAGACAGTCCGAAATTTAAATAATCTGATAGAAGCATAGAAAGCCCATGTGTAAATTGTTGCATTTCCATTCGATTTTTAACTTCCCATTTTATTTTGAAGGGAGATCTTTATTGTACTTATTCGGAGATCAAAATATGTTGCATGTTTCTGCTTCAAAAATAGCATTCTGAGAAATATTGGATTTACAGTGTCACAGAGTTGTTATCTAATAAGATTTCAAGTTATATATAGGGTGAATTTCGCACATGCACACAGAGCAAACAATCCATGCACTGTGAATCCTGCAAAGGCTCTTCCATTTTCCCCCTTCTTCCTTTCCTTCCGTGCCCATAGGCCAAGGGCTGCAGGGAAGCCCTTCCTCCCGGCTGTCAGGGCAAGCTGGGATCCTCAGTATACCCAGCAGCCATTTCCTAGGCCTTATAATCTACTTCCCTGTGCAATGCTAACTAATTTTACTTCACCTTCTCCTCCCCCCTTTTCCCTGCCCAGACTGTTTTGACTCCCTCTCCTCCCCAGAAGGCAGCTGTCCTGGCAGGATGGAGGAAGCAGCAGTATGGTTTATGTGGCACATGAGGTCAGCCACTGCCAAACCATCAGATAACATGGCAAGAGGGGAGGTACAAATACTACTTCTCAGTGTAATATTTTACCTGCTGTTTCCAAGCAGGGAATTACTGAGAACAAGTGTAACTAAAAACATGTGCATGATTTTAGTGGGGGCTTGATTAAAAAACCTCAACTGAGCAAACAAAACGTGGCCTAGGTAAAGATATGATCAGCCACTGGTATTTTCTGGTTGTTATTGTCAGCTTATGAAGCTTTGCAGAGTCGGTATAGGATTTAAGTGGAAAGAAGAGAGAACATGAAAGCCCAAGTAATGAATCTACTGAAGTAACTGAAACAAGAAAGTAGCATCAAGAGTGAATTCATTTTTATAGAATTGAGGCCTGAAGGCTCAAAACATAAATGGGCATTTAGCTAAAGCCTATGCAAACACAGTGTTTAAACCCTCCAAGAATGTTGCACTAATAAATGTTGTGCACTACAGTCTTTAAGAATCAAGATCATAGTTGGCAAGAGGTAAGAAGCTTTCTGAATATCTGTCTCAAACTTTCACCACTTAAAACAATTGTCATCAGAACATTCGTAGTTCTTAAATTTCTCTGTAGTGTGTGTACATGAATACATGTACATGTAAGATACATTTTTAGGGAAAAAAAATGATTGTTCTTGTTTGTGTAAAATGACACTGCCTAACAGTTTTGCCTCAGGACATGTTTATTGAGATCTTCCTTTCAAGATCCATGAGCAGAGTAATTGGTTTCAAAGAAGTTTTCTGCAAAATTAGAGAGTTACTGAAAGAAAAAAAAAAAAAGAAGTATGTTTCTGCCAACACTTCCAGAACTGCTAATGAATAGCAATGTCAGTTCTTATTGTTTCGTAGTGAAAAGAGTAGTTTATGGCAGACAGTATTACTTTTGGTGTTGTGGAGTTTGCCTTGAGTTAGGATACTTAGAATACCATGCGTTACATATTTGTGAGTTGATTGGCAGCAGTTGTTTGTAGGATCCAAAGAAATCATTGGCATCTTTAAAGATTTATTATTGTCTTTAAGCATAATGGCAATACAGTTTTCATGCTTTTACATTTGCTATTTTTATTTTTAACTGCTAGCCCCAAATCTGCCAGAACTAATTTCAGTTGTTTAGTCTAATACTGGATGATAGGTTGTCAACTCACTGTATAATGCCATAAAGATTTTTTTTAATCTTGGTTTTACCTTTTTACGATGGCATTTCAAAACATGTACTTTATTTGTAGCAGTTGACTACTTATGTCCGTAAAATGTTTAACATCTCATGACATATTCTTACAATCTCAGCACAATGAATCAGAGTAGCAAATTGAAAACATTTTAGTTTGCTGTATATTAATTTGTTTAATGCTATAGAAATTTGGCCATCATCTAGATTGAGCTTTGAAATAAATTTCAAAGAGGCAGCTCAATATTCTAATGTGGATGTACTATGGATATACTTTATGACTAAACTGAATAGCAGTGGGAAAGCTCCTGTTCACTATACTAAGCATATAAAAGAAGTGGCATTCTTGTTAGAATGTGATTTAGTCTAGACTACTTTGAAGCTTGTTGCACCAATTTAAAACAAAAACAACAACCAAACCAAACTAAAAAAGGACAATGTAATCTACATTTTTAGTTGATGTTTTGTGAACGTACATGGATTTTTATAGAAGTGGTTCTTTCATCCCAAAAAAGGTCCAAATGTAGGTTTAATGTTTCTGTGTTCAAATATTTGCAGATATTTCTCAAATTAGTCTCTAAGAGAGTGTACTTTTCAATCCTGTTTCCATTAGTTTCAGAGCAACTCTGATCCCTTTGGAAAGACTGTGTAACATGAGAGATGAAACTGAAATCATAATAGGTAACAAACAGACAAGCGAACACAATTCTGCATCTTAAGCATTGAATATTATAGCCATTTTACCTGAAAATTCTACTTAACAAGTCTTTGAAGGATCCTCTGTTTTGTGATAGAAAGACACATTTCTTGAGTGCTTAGCTATTTGTCACATTCTGCCTTGTAGCTGAGCCTTCACTACCATTCCCAGGATACTACTTCAGCACAGCCAGCTCAGACAAACTTGGGGATATTTCAACCTTTTTTCTAGCTGTGAATATGGCAAGATACTGTGCCTCAGTTTCCTTGTGTAAACAGTACAGCATAATGGTGGTGACTGCTTTTCAGAGTGCTTTTGATATCTGCAGATGAAAACCTCTGCATGAGACCTGCATCTTATAGTTAGTGTCATCTGAATTACAGAGGCCTGCACTTCAGTTGTGGTTTTATCATGCTGCT
Organism: Excalfactoria chinensis; assembly: GCF_039878825.1. Classification (NCBI taxonomy): domain Eukaryota; kingdom Metazoa; phylum Chordata; class Aves; order Galliformes; family Phasianidae; genus Excalfactoria; species Excalfactoria chinensis. Next base: position 27,120,208 of record NC_092829.1, on the reverse strand, counting down.
GAACTTGCATGTACAAATACTTGAAATTCTGTAGACTTTAAAGGCCTGGGATGGATTTCTCTTTATGAGGGAACATTTAATATAAAGTTAGGAGTGTTATATGCTGCTCTTTGCTGTCACGTTCATCATAGAAGATGGCAGCACATGATTGCTGCAAGTTACTTTAGTGTAAGTGGCTTAGGCTTGGGTTATTTTTGTTTATCAGGTTCTTTCCTTGTTGGTGACCTGAAGTGGTGATTATTGCATGCAAATGGTATCAAATATCTTTCTCAGAAAGTAGCAAGAGAAAGAACTTCTAACATAAACTGCTGGCCCAGGGCAAGAATCAGAATAAAGGGAGTGCAATAGTATTAACAAATGCATCTTTGTTCTTCAAGAAGTCACTAGTGGATATTCCCCTCCTCAACAGCCCAGGGAGTTTCCTGAAGTGAAATAGGACTTTGGCAGCTTTCCAGCCAGTCCCCAGTCTTCTGCCGCCTCTTTTGATTCACCCAGGTGCTTCCCCTTTGTGCATCCCACTTGTGCTTCAGTGAAGAAATGGGAAGCAGGAGAGTGACCTAAGGGACAAAAAGAGGCTGAGAAGTCCCTAGTTTGTGTCAGGAAGCTCCCTGCCTACTGAAGAGTGCATGCAGACTGCTGCCAGATGTTCTGGTAGTTCACAAATAGACTGTTTCAGGGATATAAAATGTGAATAGTGAGAAAGGTCATGAAATATATGATAACAACAGAAATAAGGAGAATAGTGTGGTCAGAATGGCAACATGTATTATTTGGGGCAGTCAGGAAAGGAATGCATTGGTGAATAGGAATGGTATCATTCTTAAACTTCTTTTTGGTTACTTTGAAGGAAAATATATAGTCAAGTATATATTCATAATATAAAGGTTCTTTAAAGGATGCTTTACTTTCAGCTAGAAAGGGATATTCATAGAATCATAGAATCATAGAATGGCCTGGGTTGAAAAGAACCACACTGATCACCCAGTTGCAACCCCCTGCTGTGTGCAGGGTTGCCAACCACTAGACCAGGCTGCCCAGAGCAACATCCAGCCTGGCCTTGAATGCCTCCAAGGATGGGGCATCCACAACCTCCTTGGGCAACCTGTTCCAGTGCATCACCACTCTCCATGTAAAAAATGTCCTCCTTATATCTAACCTAAACCTCCCCTGTCTTGTTCTGTCACTACCCACACTCATAAACAGCCATTCTCCCTCCTGTTTATACACTCCCTTCAAGTACTGGAAGGTCACAGTGAGGTCTCCCCGGAGCCTTCTCTTCTCCAGCCTAAGCAAGCCCATTTTCCTCAACCTTTCCTCCAGCCCTCTGATCATCTTAGTGGCCCTCTCTTAGATCCACTCTAAGAGCTCCATCTCTTTCCTGTACTGGGAGCCCCAGGCCTGGATGCAGTACTGCAGATGGGGCCTCACAGAAGCTGAGTAGAGGGGAACAATCACCCACCTCTCCCTGCTGGCCACCCCTTTTTTAATGCAGCCCAGATCTGCTGATCTCTTTCAGATTTAAAGTATGAAATGAAATGGAAACTTGTAAAAACAGGTAATTGTGGTGAACAAGAAAAAAGGAAAAAATAATTTAACTTCCTTCTCCTTTTTGCCATCCTTTACGGTTTTGCTAGACTGCTTTGAGACTTCTGCTACTTGGCACATCTCTTTTCAGAGCTATTTCTTCTAATTCCATGTGGACATTATACTTCATGAGCTAACATCTCTTAGGGAAGAGAAGTGCCTCTTAAGCTGATGTGAACTTGTCTGTAAATGGTGGGATGGGCTACAGAGTTTTAGGCGAGCACTAAGAAGCACACATTTGTTCTACATCCACACTTCTTACCTCTCACTTTTCCACAGCTTTCTTTGTATATGTGTGATGGATGTTGGCCATCAGATGCCAAGCAAACACTACTCAGACCAGAAAAGTTCTGTGATAGTGCATATGTATCATAGGTACTTGCAGACAACTCACTGTTATAATTAATCTTAGTTGTCCTGTCTCTGTAGAACTTTATTTCTTATCCCACAATGTTCTTTTACTGTAACAAACTTGAAAAGGAAAGGAAAGGAAAGGAAAGGAAAGGAAAGGAAAGGAAAGGAAAGGAAAGGAAAGGAAAGGAAAGGAAAGGAAAGGAAAGGAAAGGAAAGGAAAGGAAAGGAAAGGAAAGGAAAGGAAAGGAAAGGAAAGGAAAGGAAAGGAAAGGAAAGGAAAGGAAAGGAAAGGAAAGGAAAGGAAAGGAAAGGAAAGGAAAGGAGCCCTTGTCTCTTTTTCTCTCTCTTTTATTCCTCAAACACTGTCCTTTTAGAGAGCATTAATACTTGTAAAGGAGTGTACAAGAAAATAAAACATCTGTAAACAACAAAACGGTGCTTTGCTAGTATGGTTGTGAATAAACATAGCTCTAGAACTGTTAAACTATCCAAAGTTTAGCTCCTGGGATCTGAATCCTACTCAAAGCCTTAGCAGAAAATGTATGATACTGTACTCTCCAACTCGATAATGCTGTAATATGCTCTGCTGCCTCCTGAACAAGTGCTGTGGCAATCTTCTTGCTGAGGCTGAAAACTCCTTCAAACAAAGCCTTAGGGCTCATGAGCTTTCCACCCAGTGCCCTGTAGGCTCACTCTGCGAAGAGGTATCTAGCCTAAAAGAGGCCAAATATCACACAACTGAGCTGGTGGGAAATTCAAACTGTTCTTAGCAAAGAAGTCAATAGAGCTGCTGTAGTGAAAGGTAACGTTCAGAGTGAGATCACCGTGTTATGATCTCACGCTGAACATCAGCACTGTTTTTTCCTGATGATTATGAAACTAGCCTGAGGCCAGTCTGGTGAGAGGCTAAGAAAGATATAGGAGAATGCTTGGAGAGTTTGGACTACCAGGGCCCTTATTCCCCCCAAAGCGTAGCAGAGTCTGAAAGAAGATGAGAGAAATGTGAGCTGTATTGTTATTTTCAGTGCTCTTCCCATCCATCCCCAAAATAACAGATCTAGACACAGACAGAGAATGTGCATACTGAATCACTGAAAAAGCACAGGCTGCAAACAGAAAGGAAAAGAAGTTAATTAGGGGGAACAAAATGCCTTGCAGAAATAATGGAATTTAACAACCCCCCCCCAAAAAATTGTGGAGATTGTAAAGCAATCTGTGGAAGTGCCTTTGCTTAGTACTTTTAAAACTAGACTCCAAAAAACATTTGAAGAAATGCTGCTGAGAAACATCTTGCCTTCCTGGGGTTACACTAAAGTAGTGTTGCCTGAAGCATTTTTCATGCTTGTGTTTTCTTATTAATGATTAAAATTTGAAAAATATCTTGAAGTTGGAGCTGTTTTCAGAAGGAAACCTCCCAAAATTTGGCTTCATTCAATCTATCTATTTATTTATTTATTTATTTGTATTTGTTTAAATTTTTTAAGTGATATTTCATTTGTGTGTCAATTGAAAAATATTGTAAAATTAATTGACAAAGCCAAATGGAAAATGGGTTTGGGACCCAAAATTAAAAATTAAGCTTGGTAGAAATATCTAATTACCATTCCCTCAGGCAAAGGCCTGAGTACATAGCTGGGAGCCCCAGTAGGTACTGAAGGTCAGTGGGCACGGCTTCTGTCAGTCCAGCAAAGGAAATGAGATGGAGTTGAGGGCCTTACTTTAGAAACTCCTTTTTCAAATACTCAGGGACAGAGACCATGTCACAGTTTGTACGCTGCTCTCCATTCACAGTGTGAGAGGTTTCACTAATTGTCACCAATATCAGGGAGAGCTATAGGTCTGTTACCAACTCTTATCCACCACTTTAATGTTCCTAAATTTTCCTGGCACTTCATGAAAAGTGAAACCTGAACACAATAAGTTGGATTAGTATTCAAAATCCACATGGATTTTTAAGGATGTGGATTCTTTACAAATTTCATTCAAAATAAAGCCAATTATGGATTTTTACAGAAATTCCAACACCAAAACAGGTGAAACATGGCTTTTTCACCCATTTTTCACTTACAGACTATATGCCTTTGACTCCAGGATTCAAAGCAAATCTTGGGCCCTCTGAGAGGCAGAATGACCCCAAGAAAATATTGACTGAGTGCCTGCTGACTACAACTGCTGAATTTCACACACAGCTTTACTCAAAAGCAGAAAGAAGAAAGAGATAATATTTTGAATTTAAAATGAAATTTTCCTATTGAACATTACTTCATGATAATATATCTGTGGGGTTCCACGTTTGTCTCAATGACTTCCAGATCAAACAAGCTCAGTTTGCACATCAAAATATGCATTTCTCTTCTTGTTGCCAGCTCCACAAAATTAGCCTGGGATCTGAGATCCAAGCTGGATTCTTTCTGGCTTATTTATTGGCAGTAACAAGGATTTAACAATAACAGTAATGTTGCAATTACAATAGTAAATCTATGCAATTACAATAATAAATAGATGATGGAGTAGCCAGAATAAAGTCCATTTTTTCTAGCCTATAGCTAGGCAGGCTTCATGAAGAAAAATAGCAGAAACTTCTATTATGGTTTGAAGTTAATGGAATTTTTTTTTTTTTCCTGTCAGCAGAGAATCAAATACAATTGAGACACACAGAGACATAAATCTGTTCAGTAAGTCAGTCACTTTTCGAAACACTACTGCTTAGTTTAGTTACTATTATTCTTTATTTTTTTTGGCTCAATATAGTCTAGTGAGTTAGGCCCATTTGAGACATTTTTTGAAGAAGTGACAGGGCAAAGTTTTCTTTTCCTTAATTCTTTGAGGAATGGGCTTCTGTATCCATCTTAAAGATGCCATTGGCATGTGGTGTCTTTTGTATGTTCTTGACACAGTTCAGAAGACACCTGTGTGAAAAGAGAGCATAGTTTTCTACTGTATGTTGAAACGCGCCTCACTGTGAAAGCAGTGAGTCCTGACCTTTGCTCTCATCAGAACAGAGCGTATTCTGGCATGGAGCTGAGTTTTCCTACTTCTCTTCAGAACTGTAAATAATGTTAGTACACCCTGAATTCAGTGCATGCAGCACTTTACATTACTATTGTGTATCTTAAAATAAACAATATTGCAAGCTGTTTATTTTGGTGTTACTATGTATGCATTTTTTAAACAGTGGTTACTTAAACAAATGTCTCTGTTCCCACAGCACTTAAAAACTGCTGTTTGCTCATTGTGGTTTTTGGGTTTTGTCACTTTTGTTTTGATTATTTCTGAAAATCACACTCGAGGATACAGAAGACAGGAGTAAGTTGTACTTGATCCAAACAAATGCTTCATGTCACAGCTTCTTCTTATGCCAACTTTTTCTTTGTTCCTAGCAGAGATAATAATTTTGGTTTAGATCAAACTTAAAGATCAACAGTACTACAGACTGAACTAGACTGTCCTCAAATGCGTTCTACAGGAGATGCAATTGTAATCAGAATTTTACCCTGAGAAAGCAAAATTGTTTTAATATTATTAATACAGATTATTTATTTACTGGTCTGCAAAATAGTTGATTCAGCAGAAGAAAATCTGGGGAAGTGAGGGTTTTCACAACTCCTTTCCCTCTCTCTCATTTGCCTTTGTTCATCCATCCTAGAATTCTCAAGGGTCAGCATCAGGTAGACAAAATTTTGCAGCTGGAAATGCTGATGGATGGAAAAGTCATTATGAAAGACATTATCCTCTTGAGCCACATTGCCGTGGCTTTGTGGCTGTCTGTCTACCTAGGGAACTGATGCTTGCTGGTCTGTAGCAGCTCTGCTAGAGGGCCATGTGCTCTACGTTGTTTTTTCACCTTTAGTGCTGAACTTTCAATGTGTACTCTGCTTTTTCTATGCCATTTGCACTATTCATTGATCTTGATGTGTTCAGCTAAATTTAAGTATAAGGATTAGAAAGAGACTTCTTATTGCTCCCACTGCTTACCCTCCATGACTATTCAAAAAGTAACCATGTGTGGCTATGTTTGTCATTCTGTAGATGTTCTGTCTGACTTGGAAAATTTTTCCCAGGTTATCTTCAGTTCATAGTTTTTGCCAGCAAACAAGAATACTTATCTGAGTCTTTGGAAGAGTGTACTGTCTGCTTTAAGTGGCTGAAGATCAGAGGCTTTCTCTGTGTGAATATTTCTCCATATGTGGAATACTGAGGTTTGCATAGGGAGGCTTGTCATATATTCTTCAGCTGGTAGTTGTGATTTGTTGTGGTGTGTGTTGTTAAAGAACAATTGTCATCTTTACCGTCTTCTGTCACTCAGAAATAAGAGGAAGAATATGGCTGTTCAGTCATGACAGTGCTGTGGTTGTTCTTTCCTGGAAAAGGTTTAACAAGAGTGCTCCAAAAAACCTGCAAGTCAACACTTGCATATGACTTATATTGGCCACTGAGCTAATCCCTGGCCAGTCCCTGGAGCAGTCACCAGCAGAAATGCTTTGTTTCTTCATGCTTGGACACTGCTGAGAACTGAGTCTGTATTATTAATTTGTGGAACTTGTAAATGCTGGCTGTCTTTTTACAATCGGAAGTAATTTCTTCACTCAACTGCTAATTGCCCCATGATTTTAATCAAGCAAGATGATTAGATAAGGAAATCTAGTGTTTTAGAAAAATTGTGAGTGCAGCTATTTTACAACTTCTGTTGACTATGAACCATTTGCCCTTCTTAATTATGGTCTTCAAAGATAAACAGGTTGAAGGGAGTGCTATGGACTTTGGCACAAATGCAGCATATTTCAGTGCTTTGTTGTACACAATCTGCATTTTTGAGAAAGAAATAAAAAGCTGCTTGTATCTTTTTAAGATAGTTAAGATTAATTATTTTTTTACTTCTAGCTTAGAAGGTGCCTAAGGTGACTTTCAGTATTGTGTGTACACTTCTTTACCTCCAGACTTTTATACATTGTGAAAACCCTGCTCATTCAGCAGAACTATGACCATTAGTGAGAAAAGGTAAAGACATAGATGGGGCCCTTGAACTGTGGTCATTCTGAGACTTGATGGAAGACAGTATGATGCACAAATGTTCCACAGCGATCCTATTCACTCTTAAATTTCTCAGCCAATTTACAAAGCTATTCCATTCCATGTGTGTGTGGTTTTTTTTGTTTGTTTGTTTTTTTTGTTTGTTTGTTTTGTTTTTTTTCTTTTCACCCGAATAATCATTTTCCTCATACAATACCACAGGTCTTCCAGGTCTTATTCTTCCAGTGCTTTTCTCACTGTGATATGGACTAAATCTGCTGCAATGCTGATTTTAATATATGCATTTAAAACAGTGGGTTGCATACCATTTTTCAGTAAAAATACTATGCCAACACCCTAATTTGTGGCTGAGATTACTAGTGTCATTTACATCTGTAGATGAATTTTCCCTCTCTTCTACCTTAGCAACAGTAGATGGTAGAGTGATTAGCATTTTTTTAATACTGTTAACAGAAATGAAAACCACTTAGAAGCAGGTAAGTTTTATGAAAAGGAGCAGGCAACATTAAATATTTTAAAATCATCTTGCCATGTGTTTGTTTTGTTTTTAACAAAACAAGATCTTTATTGGCCACATCAGTGGAACAGGTGCACACTCTGAGGCCAGGTTACTGAACCAGGTGAGGGTCAGCAGTGATGGGAGCAAGAAGTAGTGTGAGTATAACAATCAGTATATCCTCAAAGCTCATGCTAGGCAGACGTTTAAAGAATTTGTGAGTTGATTGTTTCTATCCAGACAAATGTTTAAGAGCCATCAATGCATCTACACTTTCTTTTTGGATCTAGCCATATATTCATGAGCCACAGCTGTAACACTGTAATTTTGGGCATGTGAATTTTTGAGCATGTTAATTAGAAAAGTTTCTGATATGGAATGTTATATTTTAATAGCCTTCACATTTCTTAGTGCATGGACCTAAGTAACTAAGCTATAATAAAGAAGAGAAAAAAGAGAGAGCAGGGATATCAGTTTACACTTGTTCTGATATTAAGCCTGCTTTCTTTCATACAGCAGCCTTGCAGTTTTCTTAGAAATTCTGGGGAAGTACTGGGAAAAATTCTCCTCTACTTAATTTGGAGGGAACTTTGATTATGTCACTGACAACAGTCCAGGTCTTTTTGGTATTCAACTCTCCCTCACACTCCTCTGCTCTTCACAGGAATGGCTCTTGCAAACTAAAACGCTGATCCTTGTATTTGGTAGTGTGCTTTTAAATAAATATCTCCACTATGTTCTGGCTCAAAGCAGCTACACAGTTTTGACATAACCTATTCATGTGCCAAGTTGAACCTTTGGTGGCTGGTTCTTACAGACTTTTTTTCTTCTTTTTCATATGGCCCCTTTAGAGCTGCTGGAGGGCGTTGTTGAGAAGTTGCAATCGTTGATACAGTTGCTGTTAATCACAGTCTGCCATGTTGTGACGCAGGTTCTAATAACATCCCATTGAGCTGCTGTTGTATGCTGGAGGCTTACCAGCAGCACCAGGCCTTTGATATTCATCTCACACCAGGATAAAGAAAATGTAGAATTAAAAAAAAAAAAAAAAAAAAAAAAAAAAGAAAAAGAAAACTGCAAATAGGCAAGGAACAAAAAGGAGGGAAAACATAGCAAAATCAAAAACAGACACGGTTTCTGTGTGCTGCTTCGTTTATCATGGGAGCAGCAAAGCTATAAATCTCTGCTGTGTTGTTTGAAAATTGAACATGAGACTGCTAAATTTATCATTCATTCTTTGTTGTTTGTGGGTAGTAGCTGCCTGACTTGGCTGACTTTGGTTTCTGTCCCCTCCTCAATAACAATTCTCGTTGTCATTGTTGTTTCAATACATTACACACACAAATCAAAATTTGACTGGATCAAAGAATATTGGAGGATTTAGTAAAGTGCTCATAAAGGGGAGGAGGAACAAATTTGCTGCGTGTTACACATCATGCTTCCTTGGCAACTGATTCCCTCACATTCATAATTACAAGAATATAATTTTTAAAAAGCAGTATGGGTGGGGGAGGGAGAGGGAACACTTCCTTTCGTTAAAGACATTTGCCGTTTTGGAAAAACAAAAGTCCTTGAAAAAAAAAAAAGTTCACCTTTTCTTCTGTAAAGATTAAACCTGGAGCCTGATAGAACTGCACAATCACCTTCTTTTGTTAGCACTTCTTGTCCATGTTGAACTGCAAAGAAAAAAGAGGTGGAAAGCTAGCATGCTACAGATGTGACTGGCTATGAATATTCATGAATGCTATTGCTCCTCCTTTTCTACTAGCATCCAAGCCATTCTGATCTCCCTCTCCCTTTTTTTCTTCTTTTCCTTTCCATTCCCATTCCTTCCTTGAGACTGAGCAAGACTGCAGTTTCATTTCGGTAACAGCCTAGTATGATACAGTTATCAGTGGCCTCAGAAGCCTTTTATTTCCATTAGAAAAAAAAAAAAAAAAAGAAAAAAAAAAGAAAAAGAAAAAAAAGAAAAAACAAAGGAAAAAAGAAAAAAAAATTGTAATTATCCACAGTTTTATGAATCCACCTCCCCTTAATGTTCATTATTTAAACCAGCAGCAATTACAAGTTCAAAGGGGTTTAGAGGGCCAGCAACCCGCATAATCACTGCCAAATTAAGCGGGACTCATTCGTCACAGAAGAGTACACTCTGAGCAGTGAATCATGCATGCAGTGACAGGCACTGATTTACATAAAGACGAAATCTGTGCCCTCTAGGGTTGAGCGTTACTTTATCTCAGTGGCCCTGTGATATATGCATTTTCTTTTGGTGTTTGGAGGGTTCAGAGACTGATGCTGTCTGATTCATTATATTTTATTCTCCACAGCATGACTGCTGCTACTGCTAATTCACCTACATGTGTATTTAACCAACTAATTCAAAATTCAAGACACTTGAGTTTTTAAAAGGAACATTTTGTCCAGAATATCTCTTTCCTAATATGATTATTCTGAACCTCTTGAATACAATTTTTTTTCTTTTTTTTTGCCACAATCAATCTGCAGATCAAACAATCATTCTTGAAAAAAATAGACTCTGAGCCCTACCACCATTTAATGAACATAGTACTTTTCCAAGAACTTATGAAAAGCTGTTCTTGTACAGTATCAGAGGACTGAAACTGGATGCATTACTTTAGCTATAGCTTTCCGACTACCCCAAAACATTTTAAGCCATTACCTACCAGGCTCATACTGTGTGCTTTGCAATAGCATCATCAAGACCATCTATTCCTCTGGCAGCAGAAGAGGAAAATCCTGTTTGTTAGAAAGTCTTCCCTTGCCTTTACCATGGTACTCTGCCTCTTTTGTTCTGAACTGTTTAAAAATAGCTTTGTGTTCCACTTTAAGGACAAGTTCTACTCTGTTCATTCTCCTACACCTGCGGAGTTACTGTGGTTAGTCATGTACACAAGGTGAACAGGCCTGAAGTAGAAAATGAATCAATGCAGGGAGTAGCTACACAACCACTAAACTGGAACAGTTGATTTTGTGCAATTGTTGCCTCCCCTTACTTATGTTAGCTGTAGCTTTCTCTGTCGTTACAACAGTACAGTAGTATAAACAGTACACACAGTGGTTTGAAATGGTATCCAACTGTCCGGTACTGGGGTTGCTTCGTCAAAACTTATTTAAGGGTACAACAGCTACAAATTCTGAAGGATCGCCTTCATATTTTATGGCTATAAATTAGTTAGATACTTAGCTAGTAGGGTAATAGATGCAACAGAGTGACTACAAAATGTGTGGCTATGGCACCTTGATACAGATAGTGTTTTCTACATTGGCTCTGCTGTAGATAAGAGTAGCTGAAAAGGTCAGGGAGCAACAGTGGCCTGATCAGACTTGGGTTTTTTGTTTAACTCCAGCTGAGTAAGTTTGCATGCTTTCTGGTTCCACTAGGCTGTTTTAGTGGTAAGAAAGAGTAGCAGTGTAGCAGAGGTTGGCATGAGTATTCTGAATGTGAATGCACAAGCTGATTTTTTGTACATATTCACTTACATATGAAAGAAATTCACATTAAATGTGCAGATCACAGAGGAAAATGTAATTTGCATATGTCATTGTACTACATGTGCAAGTGACTGCATGCACATATGATGTCCTGGAAAATCCTATGTCCTCTAATAGAATCTAGTAAAGAATTTGACTTATTTAGCTATATATTATGTAAACTTAAAGCCTATCTGCAGCATGTTTTATCTGTGTAGTGGAAATGCTAGTTATGGCTTGAAATAATGATTGAGCTCCTGGTGGGAAGGCAGGGCCAACCCAGGGGAGCTCAACTGCATGCAACTATGCAGTGCAGCTGGGTAACTAGAATGATTGGAGCCAGGATCCACCCCTTCCCAGACCTTATTTAAGTGTTGTCAGCAGTTTCCTGTCTGTATGGGAACCTTATAGGTCTTTGGAAGGTAAGTAGCTACTTTCCTGTATTTTTGTGCTTACTGCTGTAATATCTGAGTGGGTCCTTACTTACTGTAGCCTGGGACCTTGCTGCTTTTCTACCATTGTTACACTTTTCATTGGGTTGTAATCTGTATTTGCTACTGTGCAATTAGAACACCAAAGATCTTACAATATTAGTTAAGTACTATTTTCTCATGGTAGTGCATTATTACAAGAAAAGGGTTTTTATGGTACATATAGTAAAAAAGAAATGTACACTGAGTCTGGTACGATTGTAATTTATAGTATTATGAATTCAAACTATATGCAGAGTTGGTGGAAGTGAGGCTGTAACATGGACTAGCAGTTTTCTGTTCAGTTTTCTGTTTTGGCCTGTAAATGGTTGTGGTGTGAAGACCGTGTGCAATGACAGAAGAGTTGTATGAATGGACTTTTTAAACTCAGACTTTACTGTGCATTGTCAAGTTCATGAATTACAGAAGTTTTTGCTAAGATCAGTGTATGCAATATTACATAGTAAATAACTCCTCTTATTTCTCCCTTAACCATTTTTTAATTGAAAGTTTGAAAGATGTTATGGCACTATGTATAAGATTAGAAGTTCTGAGGTATTACGTTAGTATTTCAAAGAGTGTAGAGAACAATGTAATGATCAATGACAGAGAGATGTGAGAGCAAAAATCTATTTGTTATACAGTCTTCTCTTGTGCTTTATTGAGTTAGAGCATCTTAATATGCAGAACCTGGCTGCTAGGAGTGTCTTCCATTAGATGATTCTGGCTTTCATGCATTGTCTTTTGACTTCCATTTGTTGATTGTGCTCTTTCCTAGAAAAATGAATCTTACTGGAGTATTTTAGAAGCTATGTTTTTCCAGGAAAAAAGAAGTTGTCAGAAAGGAGTTACAAGCCTTTGCCCACCTAGTTTCTCACTCTGAGTTTTCACTCACTTTTGTCAGCACTTTAAGATGTTGAATTTTCTTGACCTGGCTTTTAAGAACTTAAACTGTTGCAACAGAATTCATCAGAGGTCCTTTGTCAAAGTGGCAAGTGTTTTTAGCGATGATTCCTTTAAAGTGTAGGAGAGTAAAATAAGCTTGGTTTTGACTGGTTTTAGAGAATAGCCTCTTTGCATGCATGGAATTGGAACACTGGAGCTGTCTCATCCACATCTATCTCAGTCTCTTCGGTTTAAATTAATTTTTAGAATGGGAAATCTTTAGGAATTGCAAGATAGTGGAATTGCAGGATGCTGGGGTTTGGATCTGTTTGCAGAATTGGTCAAAACTCCTGCCCTTGACAGAAGGGAGAACAGTGAAAAGAAAATGACATTTCAGTTTGAGATCTAATTATTAGATTTCACTTAACTATGGAATATGGCATTTGTCAAGCACACATCAATGTCACCATTAACACAGTCTGCATAGGTGGTGTGGTTGTGGAAGTGTAGGGATCTCTACGAGTTTCCATCAAAACCTTTGGAAAGCTTAGGCATCCTTGACTGCAGCGAGCTGCTGTATAGTGGTGTAGCTAATATAGTGAGCACATATAAATACTTAATATGGCAAACATCATCTTGTTTTCTAGGACCCCCTTTCTTGTGCATCATTGTTCAGATTTATTTTCATTCCTTTTTCTGTTTTAACTGTGGGCCTAGTCTGTTGGGAATAGGCTTGAGGTATATAGTTGCTTTAGTGCTCAACTTCTGTTACTCTTTGGTCCAGTCTGTTTAAGGTCTTGATGCAGTGTGGAACTAAAGTACCACTAAAGTGGATGCATTTAATTTCACTACAATATACAAGTTTGTAACTTGTACAATATACAGGTTTGTAACTAAACCTTTAGTTTGTATATTGTAGTGAAATTAAATGCATCCACATATGTTGAGTTTTTTCCTAATAACCTGCCACTGATGTGTAGTGAGGAAGAATTAATTGTGTAGACACCCCAAGACTGCATCAATGGACAGAACACCCTGGTCATAATAATCTGTCGTGAATAAAAATTACCAAACAGGTTTTCAGCCAATAGCCCAAGGTAAAATCCCTGTGTTAATAAATGTGTGCAGATGAATGAGATCTTTTGCCTTAATCATTCATGAATCTTGGTGCTGAAAGTATAGGGGCAGACATCTATGAAAGATTAAAGATTGAGTTGGCATATGCTTTGTCATAGCTTATAAGCACGTGTTGTATCTATGAATTTGGACATATCCTATTGTCAAGTCTAGGAACAAGTGTGACTCCCTCTTTGCCCCTTAACTTTTGGAATGAGGTTTGTTCTACTTCACTGTACTGCCTTTGCCTGATGTGGCATTCTCTGGATTCCTGCTCTCTGTCTGCAAGCTGCAGCAACTTTGTCTGAGCAGCCTGTCTTGGTGCTGCTCCCTGTTCCAATAAAAACTCACTTTTTTTTTTTTTTTTTTTTTTTTTTTTTTCCCCCTCTGTGTGCAAGAAAATGTGAGGAGAATGTCTTTAGCTGGTGCAAATTACGTAGCTTCATTAAAATCCAGTTTTGCCAGTATGCTTACCAAGTGTTTATGGTGTAAGTAGTGTGTAGACTTGAGCACTGACTTTTTATGCTGACAAGTTGGGACTAGGCCCCTACTTTTGTGCAGTGAAATTCATGAGCTGCATTTTCTGAATACCATGAAAGGCACCTTTAAAATGTTGATTTCCATCTTTACTGGATTTAACTGAGGGAATCAGTGCCTGCAGTTGTTAGATAGCAATGTGTTTTTCCTTACTAGTTAGACATGCATAGGTACTTCTACAAAATTTTTGGATGTATCTTTGAGTCTACTTCAAACTTACCCTTAAAAGAAAGTGGGCCCTATGTCTACACACTGCAAGGGCCATTTTCTTGTGGACAATTAATGCAAAGGTTTGTTAAAACACTTAAATTGGGAATACACGTATCAGACTGTATTCCAAGCACAGTCTCCACTGATTTATATCTGAACTTATTGAGACTACCAGCCAGTCTGTTTACTGCAGCTGTGAGAGTTCTCCAGTTTATACTGTTCAAACTGAGGCTATTATAGCCTCTGAAAACTAGAATCAGGAAATTACCTAAGTAGGTTGCAGTCACCTCACCTCTATACTTACGCCTTAAGAATAATTTTTGTGGCCGGTCTTTCTGAAGTGGAAATACTTTGATTTCCTTTGGTACTGATTGGTCTTAAGGTGACATCTCCAGAAACCAACCATGTAGAACAATTTGGGGTTTGTTTTCTTGGCACCCAATCAATATAGAGAGATTTTGAAAGTGCCATACTATATAAAAAGAACATGATGTTTTTTTGTTAATTCTTAGAATGCTATTTTGTACTTTTTTCATGTAAATTACACAAGCCATCAGATTTTTATTTTTTGTTCTGGGAGGCTGGGGAATAGAAGTAGGGGGTTGAATCAGTATCTGTAATGCCTGTACTAAATAAACTAAAATAGTTTTTGTAATTTTCCTGTAAATGGCAAACTTTATCTTCTAGCTGTTAAAAACCAAGCAATATTTTAAATTACCTTTGACAGTGTTAGCATGAGTGAAAGTCTTTATCTAAAGATCCTACTCAACTTTCCGAAGCACTTAAAATATTACCAGGAAAATTGATTCTGTGTCTTATTATAGAAATCAGTAGATATGTGATTAAACTTTTGGTGGGAAGGTATGGTACACAAAAACCTCTGAAGATAATGTTTTTTTTTTCTCTCTCTCTTTTTTTTTTTTTTTTTAATGTTTTCAAAATCAAAGTTCATCAATGTGCTGATACCAGTAACCAATTATGTGCTTGGGGATCCTTACCTTCCTGCTTATTGATTCTAAGACAGCTAGATTTTTATCTGTTGAATGGATATAAGAGAGACATAAGGTCTAGCAATAGTCATATATAAAAGTGAAATCATACATCAGTGTGTTTTCAGTTGGCCTCTTGGGCTCGTGACTTTACTTCCGGTGGCAAAACCCAATTTTGCAATTGAATTTCCGCTAGGTTCATGACCCCAGCTTATAAATGCCATGACCTGAATTGGGGTCATGACCCCTTGGTTGGGAACCACTATCCTACATCACTGTGCTTGACCAGTTTAGGCTATGAGTTCAGATTTGTTTTTAAATGCATAAAGCATTCCCTTTGTTCATCTCAGTTGCGTAAAACATAATTTCTAGACAGATGGAAATAAATTTTATAGTATAATAAACAAAAATATTCTATTTCTTTAATTATGTTGAGATGACTGTTCCTTTTAATTATTATTACTCTTATAGACTACTCTGAAACTGATTCATGGCTGTATAAATGATAGATATGAGTATGAAAATGCCTCCAGGTGTACTGTTAGAGAAGCTATATCTGATAAATCCAGATCTCTAAATACAGTGCATTGATAACAGATGTTAGTAGTTTGCCTGTGCACCTTGCTTAAATTATAAGAAGGAAAAATGTTAGGTCATAAAACCATTAAGGCTCATTGTGTAATGAGAGGTACTTTAAGACTGAGATCTCTAGGCTAAGGATATGACCAGGTGGGACTGGTCTAAGATCTTCAGGGTCCTTATAAGGTGTTGCTGTACTGATGAAGCATCTGGGATAAGTACCAAAAAAACAGCTTCTCAATCAACATAGCAACACTTTATGTGCATCGTTGGTTGAGGTCTCTTTCCTGTGCTGAAACATTGATTTTCTGCTTTTAGCCAAAGCTGGGAGACAACAAGACATCTGTACAGACATTGCAAAAGTGTAAATGAAAAGGATTAAGCTTGGTGTGTGAACTGCAGATCAAGAAGGAAGAAAAAACACAAGACAGTCCTTTCATTGATTTTATTTTTTTATTTTATAGTGTTGTCACCAGAATTGCTTCAGGAATTTAGAGCAGTTTAGAAGTTATTTAGAACTTTAGGAGTTTCTATTCACTTATTAATGAAAATACACACAGGTGGATCTCTGGAAACTGTGCCCAATTGGGATGGACTGCAGAGCTGATGTCCATTGGTTCACAGGCAAGTTTGACATGTGTAGGCATGTATGTGTGATCTGTTAATGATAACAGGTAGTTTACTCATGTGACTCCTCATGAACATCTTCTACAAATAAAATATGTTACATGCTGTTTTGACATGATTTATATACACTGAGGACTTGATCCAAATAGCAAAGAAGCTAATGGAGAGTCTTCATTGAGAGCTGGAGCTAACAGTTACAGGCTTTCAGGATAGAGAGGCTAGACTTTGGAGTCTGGTACGTTTTTTTGGTTTAATAGATAAATATTTTAATTGCTATTGAAGATTGACAGTTGCCTGAAGACTGAGATTTCCCTGAATAACAGAGTTGTTCAGAGGAAAGAGTTATCGAAGCCTTTCCACAGGGTGTAGTAGTAAACCTGTCTTGTGAGTTGCTGGGCTGAAATTCTCTTCAATTCTTTTGGCTGAGACAAACAGCAAATGTGTCAGTGATGTTCTAGGTAGTGTATGTGAGGCAAGCGTTTGAGCACAGGGATGCTGTTTCATAGAGGCCTCAGTGAATATGGTGGGTACTGTTAAAAACTCATCCCTTTATATCACGTATGGTACTATACAGACCTAGACATTAAAGCAGATTTTGAATTATTTGCACAGAGGAGACAGTTTCTTCACTGATTGTTAGGGTCGCTAGTATGATCTGAATTGAAGTCAGTGTCAGAAAAGACTGGGGAAAAAATGAAGTTTGAATATGGGGTACAGCATAGCTTTGGAAATCTTTTGACAAATTTATAGCGGGACTCAATTTTCAAATATTTACATGGTAAGTGAATGGGGAAGCTCTTCATAACAAATGCCTGGATCAGCTCTAAATCAACATACATTACATTAGATTTTTGCAGAGGCTATTCCTGTTATGTGTTTAACAGATATAACTATTTTGAGGAGTGAATTTTACTGGTGAGAAGTTAAGATGCATGTCCCACTGGATGAAGGGAGGGACTGAAAGCTGTAGAGTATTCACTGTGATATGTGTTAGAGCCATAAGACTAGAGATAGAAATGTAACACTGGATGAATTTGGTTAACTTGCCTTGTAGTTTAAGCCATTAATTAAGGTAACAAATATCAGGTGAAATATTTATACTTTGGTTGCACACTATATGCAGTGGCAAGATAGCTCTGATTTTTATTTTTAAGCAGTGATCAAAATTAGGGATCTACCAAGACTGAACTTTTAGAGTTTAGACTTGGCAACAGCATAAAGTTTAAAATACAGCTTTTAGTGAGACCACTGAGAAACAGTAGGTAAGTTATGTCACAAAATGATAATATTACTTTTGCATTTTCAAGACCTAAATACAGCTTCAGATTTGACTGATACAGTGTTGTGACCTCACATACAAACAATAGCTAAGCTGAAAAGGGCACTTTATAGGTTGCTAAGTGAAGAACGCTGAAGTTGGAGAATGCCAGATTTCTCCTTGTTCTCAGCTTTAGCCTATATGTATATCCTTTGTGGTGAATGAAGCCTGTATCCTTTCAGTGGAGAGAGAAAATTATATGCATTCATACAATCAGAGACTGTATCATGATATGTATATAGAAAAGGTATTTTCTGGAGCAAACAAAAAGCATTTTCCTGGTCCAGTGATGCACTTCTTTGCTGGTCTTTTTTTTTTTTTTTTTTTTTTTTTTTTTTTTTTTTTAGGCCTATCACAAACAGCACATGAAAAAGGGAAGCAATGAAATTTTGAATCTTGTGAACATAACTAAATGCAGCAACCATCAACATGGCTCCTGCAGTACTGCAGGAATCATTTCACCTACCATTCTAGGGCAGATATTTCTGTGGTGATACCTCTCACTCCTTAATAAAGCGCACACAAAAAATACAGAACAGTGTAAATGGGATTTAAGAGGAAACATGGTAAAACCCAGCTGAAGTTGCAGGGGGAAATCTAGATAGATAACAAGGACTTGGTGAGGGTACTTTGACATTCATACTTCATATTTGCCTAAGGGTTTTGTGGAGTTTGCAAAGTGATAGATAAAAGTGCAGTGTAGTCGTCCCATAACAACTGCTTGGTCAGATAGAGTGGGAAAATGTTTTTAAAGTTATGTTGTGGGGCAGGGGTGGAAATGGCCTGATTTCCTTAAAGTTAAGTCCCTGTGTTTCTCACAAAATCCATAGGATACAGTAGTACATAGTAACTAAGAAAATCAGATCACCTGTGATTTTGTTTTAGCCTTTGTTTTCAGATGGGTTTGTGTAGTGCTGAGTATGATAATGTATCCTGTCTGGGGGTCTCACATAAACTATACTTTATTCTTAGTTGTCTTAAAGATATTTGCCTAATTTCTAAGCACTAATGAGAGGAAATATCATGTTGAATTTCAGACATCACATTTAAAAAAAAAAAAAAATATATATATATATATATAAAAAATGCCTTTTTTTTTTTTTTTTTTTTTTTTCCTCTTCAATATTATTTGTGGGCCCCTGATATAGTTGTCCAGTAACTGGTGAAGACTCTCATGGAAATCTTTCCCTTCATCCAGCATTTCTTCAGGTTCTCCAGTAGGAAAAGATCCCTCGTACCTTCATCTATCAAAATCTTGTTTCTATCTTCAAAAAGTTTTTTCTTCTCAAAAGAAACATTAAGTATTAATAAATTTTCTCCTACTACTTCCATGCAGTTAATGAGAGTTGTAGCAGCATTACTTAATTTTTAATATACATAAATGTAAAAATATATATTTTTGGATATTATTCATCTATGGTGTTGTGTAAACCAAGTGAGATATGGAAGAAAATTAAGTGGTAAGAGATAATGTAAGAATTGTTAATTATTGCTTGGGATAAGAGATCAATAGGAATTCTCATTAGGCTATCAATGTAGAGGTCTGCTGACTACATAGTCGCCTCTTCTACAGACATTTGAAAGTTCATGGGCTCCATTAACTTCCAAGGGTAGATCATCAAAACAAATGCATTGCACTGGTAAGCAAGAAATACTTGGAACAGAAACTGAAAAACACTATGGATGGGTCATGAGAATTCTGTTGTCCTCCAACCTCAGTCCTATCAGAAGTACCCTGTTAGGACATACTCTGAACTACAGAGCAGGACAAAAAAATCCATGTAAAACAAACTTTCTATAACTATTATGAGAACCAGAAATTATGAAAAAATCAGATTATTATTAGCTGTATAGTGAGCGTGAAAGTGAGGGGAGAAGTAATTTGAACAACCACATTAGCTCAAAAGGACCTTAGTGTTAAAGTAGAACACAATGTCATAAAGTTCTAAATTCCCACCTAAAACTTTGGTTTGTAAATAGCTGGGAGAGTTAAAGATAGCGATTTGCACTTATACAGAAAAGTGCACTGCATGAACAAATAAAATAATGAAGTAAATGTGGATTTCTTTGCAATTTCTGAAGTTGTTATAGATCTATCTACATTTTGATAAATTATAGAACCATATAATGCTTAGAGTTGGAAGGGACCTTTTAAAGGTTATCTAGAACAATACCCCTGCAAGGACCAGGGGCAGGCATACTTAGATCAGGTTGCCTACGGCCTGATCCACCCTCACCTTGAAAGTCTCTCTAATGCATTGTCTTTTTACATAACAAATTAAAAGGTGAAAAACCCTCTCTGCATTTATGTATCAGAACCTGTAGTACCTGCAGAGAGTCCCATTAAAATCTGTACATGGTATGGGAAAGCAAATTAAAGCTGGAAGCAGAGCAGCGTGACTTCACTGCCTCCTTTCACTATGTTTTTGTGTATGTTTTTTTTGGTTTTTTTTTGGGGGCCTTGCAGTGAATAATCAGCTCGACTTGGATGGCTTAGAGAGGCTGCTGTATAGGCTGCTGAGCTCTATGTTTAGCAGGCCTGCCAAGTCTTGTACACTGAGAAAGAGACACTTGTCTGCCTTCTCTCATACTGGTCCCGTGTATTTTCAGCAAGCAAGTCATGCACTTTCAGCTTTTCTTTTGGGCCCCACTGTTTCTCTTCTGCTTTATGATCCCTTGTGCCAGACAGACCTCAGCAGCCCAATCTGTGTCTGTCAGTCAGCCCCAGCCTGGGCCCTGGAGCATCGTGGAGCAGAGCAAAGCTGCTGTTCTGGGTTGCTCTTCATAGATGTGGCTACAGAAATCAAAAGGGCTCAGGCAAAGACATAACTGGAACACTGACTCTGGTGTTATGTGAGAGGGTATAAGCCTCCCACACAGCTCTTCCCCCTTCTCTTGCTCTGCACTGCCCTGACATGGAGGTTCACGTGCACTGGGGTCTTGAGAAGATGAAAGGTCTATAAAGCTGCTGTATATCTGGGAAGAGTATGCTTCTTATATAAATAATATGACCACAGGTATATGATTCATTCCCATGCTTCCAGAAGGCAGTAAATCTGACCTCAAGTAAGTGTAAATAGATTGCAGGCAACCTTCTGCAGTTAGAAGCATGTCCCGAGAGTTAGCTTTGAGGCTTCATTTAATTTTCTTGTAATCAGAGTAATAGTCTCTTTTGCCATGGTCTATAGGGGAAATCATCTTTCCAGGTTAAGTTTCAGGGAGCTCTCAGATGCCACTATGTATCACAACCCACTACTAATTCTACTAATCACCCTAGTGCTGAATTTAAGCAGTGAGGATAGTACTTAAAGTAGTAGAAATAAATTAGCAAGTAACAAACATGGAAATGTCATTTGTTCTGAGCCTGTTCTTATGTCCTTCATTCACGTCCTCTTCTGTGGTGTCCAGTGACTCTTCCAAGCTTAAATGAATGTCTGCAGAGACAAAACATGTTGAGATTCATCAGCTGGCAATAGTTAGCATTAGTGATACATGTGTGTAAAGAAACTTGGAAATAATTCATAGGAATGTAAGGACTGGACAAATCTGTGCAGTGCAAGTCTGCAAACACTTTTTTTTTTTTTTGGCTGCTATGGAATACTGAGTTTAGTCAACTTTAACTGAACTTTTGTCACTTTCCTCTAGATACTATATTGGATGCTGGACTGGAGACAATAGTGCAATGCCCTATTCGCTCTTTCAAAAGCTGGAGTGAAAACACCACAGTATTGAAGAATTTAGTGTATTTTGATCTGTGTTTCCCAGAATTATAGTAGAAGTTTTTATCATTAATTTCATTTATTTTATCTTTCATTGACGAAAGTTTGGGTGGATTTTTTTGTTTCTTTTGAAATTCTGTTCTAGAGCTATTTAATTTCCTTTCAGAAATGGAGCCTCATAACTCCTTAAAAGGGCACCTCATTGTTGCCTGTTCTTCAGAATGATTCTCTTTAACATCTTGCTTTCAAGGAACCAAGAGTTCTGCTTCTCATCAGTGTGACATTAGCCAAGCTATGACTGCAGAAGTAGCAGATGGAATTTGATATATCCTGTCAGGGACAGTGAAGGTATTCAGGGGGGTTCAAGTGGTCCCAGGACTACCAGAAAAAGTGGGAGTTTTGAGTAGTGGCTACCTCAAAGTATGTGGGGTGGATGGTAGCTGGTGAGAAGTACTGGGGAGGCAGCTAGAAAGAAGTACCAGAGTCCTTACTCTGATAGGAGGGGATGTCAGCTGGGTTTTTGAAAGGCCTGTGTATATCCAAGGCTCTGCTTGGCAGCTATCTGAAGAGAGGAATTAAAGTGTGGCTTTATGCGTGGAGGTGAGGAGGAAAGTGGCTGGAGAGAAATCAAAGGTGTCTGGGGGGGCTTAATATGTAATGGCATATACTGTGCAGAGAGGTATGTGCAGTTTTGCCATCAAGTGCAAAGCAGTGCGAGGAGAAGAGTATGGTATTTTCTTCTCTGTAGCTTGCATCTTAAATTAACCTGAATGTTAAGGTGGATTGGCAGAGACTGATAGAATCAATCAGTGCCAGACAGGCTTTGCCTCATTTGATTCATACAGCATGTAGGAAAATCCAGCAGGGCTACGTCCTATCCAGTCCTTTTAAAAAGTTCTAGATGTTTCCATCTAGACATCTCATTGCTTTGCTCACATAGACTTCCAAAGAATTTATCCTGGGGGGCCATTTCTTCTTGCACTGCAGTTACAAGGCATTAGTTCATGCACTGCTGGTATGTCAAAACGTGTAGCTGATAACTTGGTTACATCATTAGTTATTCCTACCTCAGGTGGAAAAAAAAATAGCTGTCTAAAGTGCTGCTCAGTGTGCACGTTCTGCAGATTCTCACTGTGGGACCTGTGGTTACCTCAGCCTGATGATTGCTCTGCATTCTTCCAATGTAGACACCAAGAGCTGTTGAAAATAATTGAGACGCTTGTCAACAGAGTAGGAGACTGGACTTCATCAAAACTGTTTTAGTCTCCAGGACTGATGACCTTTTGATGGGGTTTGTTTTAGTCAGGAATTAAGTGTCCAATGCTGTGCTGCATGAAGTGCCTGCTCTGAGGTGCAGAGGGTCTCTGTTTTCTCTCGCAGGCACTCTGGGGCTCAGCAACTCTCTGAAGGCACTGAGCATGTTGCAGAATAAGGCTTCAAACTCCTTTGGAAAGGAGGCACAAGATTTCCACTTCTGTTTATTTTTAACAATGAATTTAATTTTGAAATACAGAATTATGAGTAATGCTCTTTTCATCGAGAATGTAAGCTATAATGGAAACTCATTTAGCAGATTCAGAACAAACTCATTTCATTACATAGAACCAGTTATAAAGGCAGGTACTAAAATGTGGGAAGAATTTACACGTATCATTTTGCAGAAAAGAAATTCCAAAACCTGTGTAATTCCCCAAATGTCCTCTGCTATTAATATTAGTATCGTGACAATGACCATAATACATTAAGAAAAACAGAAGGTGTCTGAATGTTTGTAGATTTCCAGTGTGTTTTGTTATTTATTTATTTTTTACTGCTGTAAGCTGAGCCAGCTGATGAACAGCCTCTAGGGAGGAGACAGGATCACCCTCGTTTCCTGTTCAGCCTTGCACCAGCAAAAAAAAAAACTAATGAAAGAAAAGAATGTAATGGCCTTGCAGCCCAGGTAAAAGGTTCAGGAGAGTTCACAGGTCAATTGATTTCTAATCTTACTTTATGTTATATTTCAATAAGAGAATTTCAAAAGCAAAGCAAAACACTTCCGTGTCTAAATGCAAATGTATGTTTGGCAACAATGTGCTGTTTTTATGTTGTCTTTGAAAAGTGAGTATAAAATGTCACATAGTGGGGGGACAATATATTTATGTGAATTGCAGTAGCAGTGCTCTAAACAATTTGACAAACTCTTGTTTGGCTATGTGAATGCATATGGGGTTACATCAGCATATGTACATACACGCAAATGTATTTCGGGGTGGAAATATTTAATTAACCTGTCTGTAAGCATAAATAGCAAATCTGCACTGAGTACACTATCAATTAATTTACTGAAAATTGCACAATTGACCATTTCTTTACCGTGCATCTCAGCATGGAGAAGAGGGAGATATTAGTTGCATTGCTGTAGAGCAATGAGATTTCTGTAAGTCGTGATCTGCTGGCATGTAATAACTCGATCTGCTTCATGCAGACAAAATATATTAAAAGTACGGACGAGTGAAGTTTGTGCCCCAGGGAGAAGGCAAGATAATGCATTGAAATTGTTCAGAGGTAGTTAGATGCCTAATGGTCTAATATGTGAGCTATGTGAGGTCTGGGGTCTGGTTCTCATAAATTCTGGCTAGACTGATCCTGTAATTTCAAGCAAAGGATAAAAGCGTTAACCAGAGTCATCAGTGTTCAAGGTCCATGATGCTAGGTATTATTCATGTGAAGATTCAAGAAAAACACTAAAAGGAAAGCTCTGGAGCATATGTACTTGTGTGTTAAAATATATATGTATATGAAAATATGAGCTGTATTGTGTTTGTGTGAGTGTTTTTGTGCATACAAATACAAGTGAATGCATAAAATAACATATATACTGTTACGAAGAAATCATGTTTAAAAAATAAGATTTGCCAATTGGATTTTTATTTATTTATTTTTTTAAGAAAAGGAAGTGAATGGATAGAATGGCAGAATGCTAGATCTGTACCACTGTTGCCTTGTAATATATATCACATCAATAACATTCTTGCACTTGGCATCTACCCCTTTTTTTATGACTGGTTAACAGATATTAACAAAGCTTGCTTATAATTACAGCAAAATATTATTAATGCATTGCTGATACACTTGCTTTCTCACTTGATGCAGCAGCTCTAAGCATATTATACCAGTCATGTTACTCTGGTGACTGAATAGTTGCCTCTAGAATCATGTATTATGATACCTGATGAATGTGTGAATGTAGCGTAATGTTGCCCTAATTCATGCTTATAATTTTGCATCCTCACTGCACATTAATTGAGAATTTGCTGTCACAAAAATTGTAGAGCTGTGGAGTCAAAGCAAAAGGAAAAAGGAGAAAGCTAAAAGCTATCCTTTGTACAGACCTTCTATAGTGCAGCTTAAGTGATACAAATATGCTGGACTTCATAGATTTAATTTAGCTTTATTGTTTCCTTGATCAGTATTTAAGGTACAAATCCTAGATGTTGCCATCAATTTCCCTAAACATTGCTGTCATAGAGACCACTTTTTCTTTTTTTTTTTTTAAATGTAAGAGAATTTCTTGTGCATCACCTTAATGCATACAGATTGAGCACTCACCAGCCATGTGGGCTCTGACCACCTTCTTCTCTGGGTTCTAAAGAGACAAACAATAGCATGGAAATGGCTGTGTGGTAGCAGAGGGATTATCTCTTTCTTGGTAATATGGCCTTCTCTTTCTTACAAGTACATCTTGATTTAAGAACCTGGAGTTTCTGTCTTTCTGAGTATGCATGATATATAAATGTTTTAAGCAACTGAGTGGAATATCATTTCTTGCCTTGATTTTTGCCTTTGAAATTTAAATGGAGGACAGGATAGGAAAGGCAATCAAAGAAAATTCTTTCAGTTACTTTCAAAATTTTTTTCTTTGTCCACAAGATATCCCTGTTTGCTCCTTTTCTGTTCTCTGATAAAGTATTCCCTTGAACTACTCGTACAATCATGAAGATACTCTGTACAGGAGGAGATAGATGCATAGGAAACTGAGGGTGAGTTGGAAGACTCTAGAGGATGAGTACTGCATATCACAGTGCCCCCACAGAATTGAAATAGATGCCTTTGGATCCTATGATTTCTTGGAAATAGACAACAAGTTCAAGGAGGAGCTGGATCTGTTCTGGTTCTGTGCAATCCTTTTTCCATCTTGGAATTCTGAGAGAGAGATGATTTAAAGTCCTGTTACTACTCGCTCTGAGCTGATGTTTTGTAAGGTTTCCTGAGCAGGGTTATGCTCTATTCCAAGCTCAAAATGTTACATTTATTTAAAAAAAAAAAAAAAAAAAAAAAAGTCAGCTGTCTTAGAGGCTTTAGTTCAAAATCTGTATCTCTTTGAAAAGAAGGCGGCTTTTGCCATTATTAAACGTAGCTTTTATGTAACATTTCCACATGTGTTTTCAATTATTATTTTGAAAATTACAGATTTTTGTCAACTCTTAATTACAGGGCAATAACACACCCATGTCTGTTTGACTGACTCATTTGGATGATTGTTCTGACAAAAGCGGAGCTCATCTGGCAGGTTTATAAGGCTGAACTATCCAAAACTGCCTCTAATTTTGAGCTTTCTGACTCAAAGCTCTGATTTGTACATGCAAAGATCATAAACACATGCAAACCCTGTAGT
The DNA here is from genome assembly GCF_039878825.1 of Excalfactoria chinensis. Taxonomy (NCBI): domain Eukaryota; kingdom Metazoa; phylum Chordata; class Aves; order Galliformes; family Phasianidae; genus Excalfactoria; species Excalfactoria chinensis. The sequence continues at coordinate 27,094,144 of NC_092829.1, read as the reverse complement.
TCTGTGTATGACTGCTTGACCTATGAAAACAAATTAGATAGGTTTGTGCCATCCAGAAATTAGAGGTCACATGAATGCATCTTAGATAAACTGCCCCTTGAAATTTTAGTACTAAGTTTTATAGAGCAATTCCAAACTATCTAGAGCCACTTTTAGTTAATTAAATGAGTTATTAGGTGGAAAATTGGCAGGCTAATGAGTAATTTCAGACACTAAAACCAGCCTCCACTGGCAGTATTAATAAAGGTTTAGATATTTTTCAGATGTTATAAAAGCTCACACAGTTGATAGATGTACAATCAAATATGTTTGAGAATATTCATAAATTTTTACTTATGCGTGATACTTTAAGATCTATTAACATTCGAAATGTAAGATGAAATATGAATAGTAAGTATTAAATAAAGCTATTCTATTTTCCAGATCAGAGACATTTATTTGTGTACTGTCATCCTTTCTGTCTGTCTGGTTTACTCTGAGGAGAGCAAAGATTGTACTGAAATATAGAAGGGGAGTCAGAACTCCCTTACGTTTCAGCGTTTTGCTTACCCTAGAGAACTGATCAGACAAGGCAGTGTCCAGGGACAGGATGACCTGTGAATACTCACAAATCAAAACACAGCTGGCAGGTTTAATTTTAGGTTCCTTAGCCTTGATCATGTCCCTTTAATGTATTGAGTGGAAAAAGAACGGCATTTGAAGTACAGGAAACGTCGCAGAAATCCAGTCCCAAATTCCCCTTTAAATAGATCCTCTACACTGATATGTTTTTCCTAGTCTCCGGCTTTGTTTAATTTTTGTGATTTTTCTTAAATGCCTGTGAAATTTTCCAGATTGACAGTCCTGGAGACTGAACTCCCCTATCAACAGAATACTTACTGCAATGAGAAACGGCAACATGCATTTCCTACAATGACTTGCCAGAACCCTGACCTAAAGGGACCACCCTTTGTCTTGGGAATATAATTTAATTTCCACACCTCATTCACAGCCTTGTCTTAGACAAATGGATAAACAATAGGATTTATTTTTATTTTCTACTGAACTTAATGTGAGGAAGATGGGCCCACTGATCTTGTCTTTTCTTAGTATCACTTTGTGTGACTTTTTGAGATTTTTTTTTCCTCCAAGATGCAATAAAAGCTCAGGATTTTCATGCAGAGATTTGAAGGAGATCACAAGAATTGCAAACTTCACTTTTATAAAAGCAATGTTTGTTACCTTTCTTACAACATTCAGTATTCTAAACATCTTCTAGATCAGTCAGTTCTAGTCTTCCAAATGTTTTAAATAAATAAATAAATAAAAGTTCTAGACAAAATGACCTTATGTTTCAGTGAAGGTGGCTTTCTGTCTTAGAGACCCTGATATTCAGAATTGTCAGAATTTCATGTTAAAAAAAACCAAAAAACAAAAAACCAAACAAACAAACAAAACAGAATATGGCAGTGCTTTGCTGTCATACTTTATTTTTTTTTTTAATTCAAAAGACTATATACAAAGGTTTTGTAAGAACTATTTTTCTATTTGTAACAATTTTTCTTAGTCTTCTTTTCCACAAAGTTTATGAAATCTGCTTGATGGGTTTTATTTGTTTGTGTACTCTAATGTATGCTCTTTTTTCCCATCCTGTAAACATACCAGCCCTGAAGAAAGACAAAATCTAGACAGCTTGCCTAGCCCAGTAGGTGTGAAATGTGAGTGTTCCACCATGCATTACTGCATTATAGTCCATGAGTTGATCCAGCAGCAATGTTTTCAGTTTTGTCATAAACATTTCATTCCTATTAAACTCTAAAGGATTCCTTTCTAATGTTAAATGGAAGCCAGTCTTCCACAGAAGGAGTCAAAAAGGCTTTTCCAGAACCCTTAAGCTCAACCCAGAAAACAAACTATAAAAATGGGGAAGATAGAATGTTATATGATTTACTTTTGCATCCAGTCCAAGCCAATCCAGCAAGCTTGAAATTCATTGCTTTCCGTGAGTTGTTTCAGGTTCCCATTTTCTTTCTATCTGTAGAAAACCCTGGTTGTGGGCCATCCTGTTTTGGTCAAACTGAAGGAAGGGGGCTTTAAGTAATGCTGCTTAACAATTTTTGAAATGCAGTGTAATGCAAACAGTATCTCTGATACAAGTTCTTCTATTATACTCTGGGTCCTCTTCTTACTGACATAATTTTATTCACCTGAGAAGTACCTTAACTACTCTGACTGCTTATGTTGTTTGGCATTTGCTCTGCTCTGTAGAGCCAGGCTACTACTGAAGATAATGGGTTAGTAAATTCTTGTTCAGAGTCAATCCTAGCAAGCAGTTGATCAGAAAATAAAAAGAGAAAAGCTCTCTCAGTTTGCAAAGATTGTACTGTATTGGACAACCCAGCTACATTTTTCAGACAGATTAGAAGTATGAAGATATGTACAACAAAAGATACTTGACCCATTTGAGAGATCTTATTTAACATAATATGTGTTTACATTACATATTTAATGAGCTGTATTTTAAAGCAGTGTTCTTAAAATAGAAAGCTGAGATCTATACAGACAGATCCAGTCTTAGGATTTTAAATACTGAGTTTCTGATCCTGAGATGCAGTGTGTACAGATAATTGAAGAACAGAAAAACAGGCAATGTCCAGTTCAGAGCCTTTGAAAAACAGCTAAAGCCTCAAGGAAAAATTCAGACAAAATAGATTTGGAGAATTAAAAACAATGGCAACAAACAAACAAACAAACATACGTCATGCTTTATCAGTGTTATTTATCAGTGTTAGATAATTATGGAGATATTTACTTTGAGAAGTTTTAGTGCTGCCATGCTTGAGAGGAGGGGATTTGAAATTTGTCAGGTAAATATTAGAAGTGTGCATTTTCTTTTCCCATGTTAAAAATGTAATAAGTTAGCTGTGGTTTAAGCCTGAGTAAAAATGGCAGTTCACAGTCCTTATTGAATAATTCTTGAGTTTTTGTAACCAAACTTCTAGAAGTTGTCTTAAGTGGCTATACTCATGAATCCCATACTGCCTAATTCTGGGAAGACTGCATTTGTGATGTAGAGCGTTGCCACACACTGTTGTGAGTTTTCTTCAGTCATAGGCAGGTACTGAAACAGTGCACTGCTGTTTTCTACCACCTGTTCCCTCAGGGAGGTCTTCTGATATGCAGGATGAGTAGAGGAGGCTCCAGAGATGCATATAGAGAGTACCAAACTGTCCAAGGAGAAAGATGTACTTTGTGACATGCTGACTGAGGTGCCAAGAAATAAAGGAGGGCTAGCTGAGTAAGGGAACTGACACTGCACTGGAAATTTTAGAGACTAGGATTGTAAAGGAAAGGAGCTGGAGTACAGGGAGAAGATGACTGGCAATTACAGAGGAAAAAGAGCAGTCCTTCTTCCCACATATGACATGCAGAGGGTACAGGTCCAGCACCTGTGGTCAGGCCCACATCAGTAGAGGAGGTCTGTTCAGAGTATGTCCCTCTTGGAGCCAGAGCAGCACATGCTCTGTCTGTGGGGGGGATGGGGGAGGTGGGAGGGGGGGTGATGCAGATGCCAGCATGTGCAGGCTGGAGCATGTTCAGTACAGATGGAGTCTTTGAAGAATTTAGCTGACAAACTCTTAAATGTCTTTACTGAACTAGTGCTAATTGAGAAAATTCAAAGGTTTATAGCTTGGCCAAATGTGGGTGGATTTTCAAAGAGATGGCAAAAGGCACATCCCTGAGAGCAGGGCCATCTCTTCTCCAAATGTTATGCTTCTGTTCCAAAGCATGCTCTCCTCAATTAAACAGAGTGAGAAACAACATACCAATATATATATATATATTTATATATATATATATATAATTTCATTTTCAGAAAGGGCTGAATCACTTTTGCTAAAACTTTCCGAAATAATTCAGGGTTGAGCAAATGCTCTGCATATTAAATATCAATCTAGAAAATGAGATTTAGCAAAAGGAAGTGTTGTCTTACAAAAGGCATATCTGCTCTGTCTGTAATAAACTTAAAGAACAAACTTTAGGAACTCATTCTCTGGAACGAGGAAGTGAAGCTGGCAGTAAGTTACTGTATATTAGCAGCAGTGCCTGTGAAGCCAGTATTTGCCTTGAAAAGCACAGCCCATGTTAACTAAAATTTTTCCAAATGTTAATTCAGCGCAGGTATTATCATCTATATGGAAAGGTTACTACTGTGATGTTGCCAAATTTAGTGAGGCTTTGGCAGTTACATAGTGATAGCAAATCACCCAGTCACATAAGTTAAAGATGCCCCAGGGCAGCTTTAATTTGCGTACCTAACTTACTCAAAATATTTCTAACCTTTGCATTGTAGAGTCAGCATGGTTTTTTCATTCAAAGTACATTCCATCCTCTCTCTCATCACCTTGAATTTGTTACTAACTTATTGTTTCATGACATACTGACCATGTGTCCCTCTGAATCATAAAATGTTCTAGTAGATGGACAATAGTTTTACACTCATGTTTATAAAAGAGACATCATTTTTCTATTGTATCCAAACAAATCTAAGTTATGCAGGTCCTAACTTATAACCACATGTGTTAGAGCAACCATGCTAGTTTTGAGGCTGTGGAAGAGATGTTGCTTTTTGACACATAGTTAAAATACATACATTTATGTCTCATCCCCCTACTCCTTTTTGCAGAAATGGTATATAATACATTTCCCTTAGGGAGGGTTTAAAAGCATGTTGTATTTATGATGGCTAATGCCTTGTCACGGGTTATCTTGTATCACTGTTGGAATGAATAAATGAAAGTCAGCTTTCCCCAAAACAAAACTTTTCTTCAGGTAATGAGTTCCAAATTAGAATGGGTATCAATATGATTGTAAGTTCACACAATAACTTTTGTATTGCTCGCCTAATTCAGGTGCCGTTGAGCTCTTCTGCGTACTGGGTGCCATAGACATGAGCCTGAGATATTTAAAGCATAGTGCAGAACAACAGAATGCCAAAGGTGTGCCCGAAGCTGGCAAATGCTAGCAACTGTTGGAATCTCAAAACACTGGGAAACTGATGACCTCAAAAGCTATAGATGTCCAGTTAATGAGTAATCATAGTAAAATCTGCAGGAAGCAGTGCTTCTCTCAGGTTCCTTCATCTGTCAAATCAGAATAACAGTGCTTTCCCAACTACTGTCAGCAGTGTAGTGCCATCACAGGTGAAATGGGAATAAGTTATATGGAAAACTTATAGGAGCCTGAAAGATACACAGGAGTAATCAATGAGGAGTAATAAGCAGGTAGGCATTTGGTATGCAGTTAACTGGATGGTTTCTTACATTGTGTCACTGGATGACAGAAAGTTTAAGTATGGAACTCTGATCCCAGGTTAGAGAGGGGGTTGGGGTAGCAGGATAGGAAAGCTGTACATGGTGCAAGGGTATGGTGCCTAGAGTTTAGGGAAAGTGGTATTCTTTTGTGCATATACTTATGCTCTTAATGTTCCAGTTTGTATTGTGCTAATAGTCCTTAATCCCAATAGAAGAATGCATGTTTATTTTGTTAGGAAGGGGGAACTGTAAATTTTTTTTTTTGTGCAGAATAGATTTGGCCACATACAAATTCAAGTACGTTACTAACCTGAAGAAAGGCTGTATGAAGTTACTAAAAGGAGTTTGGCTGAAGAAAAGATTCCTTAAAGTTGCTCAAAAGTAGTACAGCTTAAGGTATTTTTTATTTTTATCTTTATCAGCCTACAAGGAACTAGATTTAAATTGGTGTGCAGTGAAACATTTAAATATACTATAGCAAATGAAATATGCTCCAATACGTTTTTTATGGTCTGGCCATGCCTTTTCTTTTCAATCACTAGCCTGGGGCAAACAAGTCGGCTTTAAAACATCTATTTTAGCTATGCTTTTGTCACCTCTGTCTTTTAGGAAGTTTGATTTCTTTTTTCGTTTCTTTTCTTTGATATAAAAAAAAAAGAGCTGAGATCTTTGAATGAGTTATTTATCTCTTATGTTTAATCTATTTATCTGTCAATGGACATGCTGCTTTAGAAGTGGTTTATATTACTAATTAATTTAATTCCACATACTGTACTCCATGTTAACACTTTTTTTCTATTATACTCTATAATGTGATATGGAGCTCTCTCTCAGCAACCTTACCTTAAAGCTCTAATTGCTTTCCTCTAAGCCTCAGCTCATGTTTGATTTATCTGATTTCTTTGTATAAAGATTCCCTGGTTTACAACGTGTACACAAGTCATTAAGATGGTGGTAATGTTTATCTAGTAAACTTACAAACTGGTGGTAGTACACAACGTTTTATGAATTTATGACTGGCCAATAAGGAGAAGTGTCAGAAGCCCCGTTGTCTCTGTTGGGTCACTTTGTTAGTTTATGTTTAGAGTGACAACATTAGTGCTTCCACTGACTTCCACAGTGAAATGAAGGATTGATGCCTGCAGTCAAAATCTGTCATGAATTTCTAGTTTTATTTTTCTTTTTTTTTTGAGGGGAAAAGGTGAATAGATTGGAGAGGAGGAAAGGAGTAAGACAGCTTGAGCGTGTTTGAAGGCAGTGTGGCCTTCATCTGAGATACACTGTTGTTTACATAGAGGAAAAGCTAAACCAAAATGCCAGATCCCCAAGCTATGTGAAGTTCAGAATCTGGATCCAAGTATTGCAGCTTGAATTCTCTCTGGCTCTCAAGAACCTAAATGTAGATACCACATATTAAAATGCATGAAAATGAATGATAGTAAATAATCAATGTAGAGTGGGAAATCTGGTCCTTTGATCTGTCAGGTTTCGTCATATAACACAAGCATAAGGACATATGGTATTTTAAAGTTGCATTTGAAGAGATGCCTACACTGACTTTTATCCTTATTTACAAATAGTCAGCAATAAAGACTGTAATGTTGCAGATAACACTATGGATGTGCAGAATTCTTCTCACGCAGACTTCACTTTAGGATTGGGATATGATTAATTTGACTAGGAAATATTTGGAAAAAGCATATGTGTTTTTGAATGCATTAGGTGATCCAAACATTGCAGCTCTTAGGCAAAAAATTGGTAGATTTATTTATCACTGCAGGTTTGTTTCACATTCAGAAAGCTGTATTGTGACTACGAAACCTCTTCATTTGCTATTTCATTGTTACATTTACTTCCCACTCATTAAAGCTCCATCCTGCTTTCCTTACGTATGGATTACATTTATTGACTCCAGTGAAAACTAATTGCACATGAAGCTAAAAGGTTCAAATTAGGATTACGAATATATGACCATGTGGAAAAGGAAGCATGAAATATTCTAATTCTTTTTAGATGCAAAGCAACTTACGAATGAAACCCATTGTGGCTGATTCTCACAAGCTTAAAGCATTGTGAAGGAAAAATTAAAATGGGCAAGGCTAATTAATTTGGTAAAATCCATTGTTAATACAATGTTTTCAGTTCTCCTCAATACTTCTCTCATGACATTTGGTGTCTTTCCAAAGATCCATCCCCATTGTATACATCTTTTTTCTTCTCTCGAAGAACCTAAACTTTGCTTTTAAAATGAAGTAAACTCCTAGACCTTGTAATTATAAAGTTTAGAAGTTTGACTTGCATGTTTCTTAGCTGTTAGAGACAACTAAAAATCAGACTGATTTCATTTGTAAGACTTTTTCTAAAGCTTCTTGATTTTTTTTAACTTTTTTTTTTTTTTTTTTTGAACTCTGATGCTGCATTGCTTTGGATATGGGGAGGGGTAAGCGGGGGAGAGCTTTTGGTGTTTGGGATCAGCAAGGAATGAGTTGCTGTGTGACCGTTCTGAAGCCTTTTTAAAAACTGCTTCCCATTCACTGGATGAAATAGCATCAATTGGTGAATGGTTTTGTTATGAAATAATAATCAGAAGATGTGACAAAAGATTCAAGCTCTCTCGGCCAGCTCTGGCAGAGCTTGTGCTTCTGTTGAGTGACTGAAAAGTATTCCTGTCACACCCTGAGGAAGGGAGCCGGGCTGCAGAGACCCTTGCCCTGCAGCCACATGATCCCAGTGGCAATATCTACTGTTGCCGAGGGCTCCAATGACTTGAGCCAATTTCAGTACTGTTTCCGGGGTGAATGTACAGGATTGGGCCCTTGGATGGTACATGTAGGGCTCTGGAAGACCAGCTTTTACTGCTCATATGTTTGGCAGGCAGATTTGATAATCAGTGCTGTTCTAGAACCTTACACCATCTCAGTGAATATAAATTGGTGGTGTAAAGCAAATGGGCAACTGGCATGAAGCCAAACACGGATGGGAGTGAAGATGGTTTATTGTTGAGGGGGCAGCCCGGTGTTCCACAGCAGAGCTTTCTGTTCACAACAGCTCTGTGGAACTGCTGAGTTCGAGTGTGGCCTCTGAAGTGTATGAAATAATAACAGTTTTATTTCTCCTGACACAAGCACGGAAGCTGTTTGCTGCCACCTCAGAACTGTTACCCTGCAATGCAAAAGTACCAACAAGGCAGGCTGGATGCAATGTTATTATAAACAGTGCCGTAGTAAACTTCAGGAAAAGCCCATTATACGGTGATAGCCTGTTTGTCAGGAGAAAAGTTCACAAACATATATGGAAGCAGAGCTCCTTATTCACTGATTTGTCTGAGTCTATTTTGTTGACTTTTACCTTTATTTACTGTGCAGGTGCTGCTGAGGATAACCTTGAAAAACAATAAAATATGGAAGGCCGCATACTTTGCTAGTTTAAATTGGCAGAGAAATGTTGTCAGTTCGAGGTAGTTGATGTTCTGGTCGAGTGTTTACAATTACTTTTTAATATTTTCAGATTTTGGAGGGGTATGGAAGGAAGTGTGTTTTCTCTTTTGCTGCTGTTTTGTTGCTATAAATCACTCAATGAAAGGTGTATTAAAAATGAAATGAATGAAGGAAAGCAGGAAAAAATGAACATATGTATGCAATAGAAGTAAATTCCATTTTAAATCTAATTTGTTCTCATATAATGAATTATAGTGATATGAGATGAGAATTTCAATGAAGCCTGAGGGGAGTTTGGCACCCATTTCATATTGTTTTGATGGGATTAGCACCCCTAAACATAAAAACTTATTTGAAAATCAGCCATAATATCCCTCCTTCCAAAGTGCCCAAGTTATTTCTGTTTATTTGTTTGATTGTTCCAGGAATTATTTCATACCCAACAGAAATACACGTACTGTATTCTAGTAGAAATATCTTTATTCATTCATATATTTTCATTGTTTTTAGGAAACTTAGAGTTTGACCGCTATTCCTGTGCTTTTAAAAATCCAATTGCTATTTTAGATGTCTTGACATGGAAACTTATGTTCTATGTTATGTTCTGTAAGATAACCTCTGGTCTCTGTTGAAGCTCTGCATTTTTCTTCTTGTGTGCGCCTTTGGTCAGGCACTAGGTATTTCTAGGCCTCTATTTCTCCACCCCAAAAATGGATAATTTCTTTCTTTTCCTTTTCCAAGGAGTGGTGTTGTTTTAGTTGATTGCATTTCCTAGCAATCATGAAGCGTTCTGAGATCCATGTCTAAAAGTATTCAAAAATATACAAATATATTATTTTAAGCTATTGTAATTCTTTATTCTTATTTTTTGGCAAGTTACACAAGCTAGCAGATTAATATAGTACAAGTCTTTTGTAGTGTTATAGAGCACTGAGAAACTTCCTTCTGAATTCCAATACCATCTGAAATTCAAAATTCTGTGAAGGAAATCTGCCAACTTTGCCACCATGCACTAGCAAAAAAAAGTGGAAGAAACAGTTATTTTTTTAAATTAATAGAAAATAAGCCAACTTCATAAAATTTTGATGAGGAAATTGTTGTTTGTAAAAAACAGGTATGTTATGCAAATCAAGTGGTTTACTAAGAATCAGTTCTTACTTCCAATAACTAGATAAGCCAATTCCAACTGTATCTGGAAAGCCAAGAAAACAGCATATAGATTAAGGTTACTCAAAACTTTTGTTCCTGCATTATTTAAGAGATGCAAATTGTACCATTTTAGTATTGTTTATGAATAAAGGCTGAATTCTTCTTCACCACCAACTATGATAAAGGAATTAAAAATTACAACTACAGAATGCAGTAGATAACCAAATTTGACTTGATAGCTTCTTCTATATCACAGAACAAGGTCTCTGATAGCTTTCTGTAACTTCAGTTTGGGACAAGTGATCTCCTGTCTTGTTAACAGACTTTATGAACATGCCTCTAATGAATCTGCAAACATGCAAAATATGGACCTTTAAAAGCCAAAACATTAATTTGAAAAGGATGCCATTGTTCCTACATGGAATGAACTGAGGTAGCAAGTTAGGCTGTAAGAGTTATGTCTTTATAAGAAAGAATATATTTATCTCATCCAATTACAACTAGCATAGAAAATTAATTCAGAAAACATCTAGTTAGGTTTCAGATTCATAGACTCTTTAAATACACTGAAAATCATGTATAGGGATGGAAGTGCCAATTCACCTGCTGTTCACTGTGGAAATCCCACATCCACTTCAAAAATTGTCGTGGGCAGGAGCACACTATCAATGTATCTGTTTACTATGGAGGTCCATATCATATACCCACCTTCAGAATTCTGTTCACCTCCTGAGTGTTATGTCTCCTTTGCAATAAGGAGACATCTTCTCAGTTTGTTTTTCCCTATTTGATTTTAGGAATTTAATGATTTTACAGTTGCCATCTATTCTGAAAATTACAGGATAATTCCTGTTTTGAACACTGTCTGAATCTCAGTCTCCACTTGGGCAGGACACATGGTGTGAGAGACAGCTGCTAAAAACTGTGCAGCTATTACAGTGTGTCAGTTTATAAGCCGCGAAGTGTATGTACCAGCTCACAGATTGTTGGTAGGAGTGTGGTACTCTGTTATAAATATATTTTATTGATTTTAAGAAGATTTTATTAAAAGGCTACCCAGAAGAAGCAGGCAGTAAAAGATCAAGTAAATTACTTGGCTTTCATTTTAGGTCATCTAATCTCCTAAGGGTTTATGGGGGCTCCACAGACTCCCAGAGCACTGTCACATGTTAATCTTGCTTTGTAATAGCAGGTAGTTGTGCACTGGTTGTTTTGCAATATGCTGGTAATCCAATGTACATGAAAGGATCAACAAGCTTTGCTAAAGATCAGACTTTAAACATATTTAATTGTGAATACGAATGTTGTTGGACACCTTCACAATTTCTCAAAAGCAATTAAATACACTGTGTGCATAACTACTACAGAAATCAGGTGAATTAACAATATAACTCCTGTTGTCTTGTGACATACCTGCCTGCATCTTTGGATGTCAAAAAGATTCTGTGGCCCTGAATGCTTGCTTTTCTTCAGATTAGAATCACAGAGTAATTGAGGTTGGAAAAAGTCTTCAAGATTATTACCAAGTCCAGCCATCAACTTGACCCACTGCGTTCCACCACTATACTGTGTACCTCTGTGCCATGATCATACGTGTCTTAAATAAAAATAAATGAACAGCAGCTCAGGTCACCTACCACACAGTGAGACAGTGCACCCTTTTGAGGTGAACACTTTGGATCAAGTACTTGTCACGTGAAAATATTGTATATCCTCTTAACCTTTCCTAGCAAATATTAAAATGTTACAGATCTATCACAGTTACTATCTACTCTTTCCTAAATATGTGTATATATATGTGTGTGTGTGCATGCATATGTGTTTTATGTTGCTTCTTTTTCAAGCCCTTGGAAATTGGCTTGTTTTTCTCGGTGCCACTCCCCAGCCCTAGTTACAGCCTGACACTTATCTCCCAGGCCTTGGTCCCTCCCACCTCTGGCCTTCCCAGCACCCACACATCCCATTTGAGAGACCTTGCGTACTCCCCAGTCAGTCTGTACTAAAAGACCTTCCCTGGTGTTAACTGCCCTGCTCCAAGGTGTCTTGCTAAATCCTATTTCAAAATAAACTCTGTCTTGCTGCACTAACATCCTCTTTACTTCCTACTCCAATAGCACTTTTCAGGGCTTCTCCTTTTCTGCATACTTGTTTACATTCTCTCTCCATATACCTGATCTGTTTTTCAGAAGCTGATGAAATTTAAACATGATCATAATTGTAGCATGTGTTAATAAATGCTTTCAAGTTAGACATTCTCAGAGACCTTAGTTCCTGTTAGACCTGTGTTCAATTGCCCCTTGTCTGTTTTACTTCAGTGCCCCCTCCAAAACTTTAAATCTCATCACTTCTACTCTAATCCTTGCAACAATGACCACTAGCTTGATAATTCAGTACTGGCTGCTGATATAACCTGCTTACTTCCCACAATCTGTTAAAAGCTGGCCAAGTTCAATTCTCATCAAAGAGGAAAAACGCTAGCTCTTGCCTTTCTCAGGAGTTTCAAAATTTTGTGCAGGGATTGTCACTGTATACATAACCAGCTTCTGCAGGGCTTGAAGTTGAGAAGAGAACTTTTTGGGAAGAAGGTGGCATATGTAGTCTTTTCTCCTTCACTTTCTGGGGCAACAACAAAACACAATCCATGGATACATTAGTAAGTGGATATCCTTTTAGGAATCAAGCAATATTTTCTTTTTGAAATACTTGTAAATCTATGTAGATTCATGGTTCAGAGTTCATCTTTGAGGTTTTGAGTTCAGCCTTAGTGTGAGACTTAGTATAAACCACAGCAGTTTCACCTAGCTGCTGCATGAAAGCAGCAATGGCAGTGCTACACCCAGAAGTCTTATAAGGTGAAAACAGCAATAGCAGTGCTACACCCAGAAGTCTTATAAGGTGAAAACAGCAATAGCAGTGCTACACCCAGAAGTCTTATAAGGTGAAAACAGCAATAGCAGTGCTACACCCAGAAGTCTTATAAGGTTTGCTAGAATTTGAAAGAACTCCTCATCAAACCTGTCCTTAACTGTGGGCACTTCAGGTTTCATTATTAACATGATGTCTTTGTATTACAAAAGATATTACAGATGTTGCTTTTGCTTTGCAAATTCAGTATATGTGTAACCAGCTAAGTATGAATTAAATTATGCAGATTAAACATTAAAGCATAACTCCTTATTTTGTGATGACTAGTTTTCTTTCCTTTTAGTAGGACATGAATATTTTCTGGCAAGATATGTCACTAGCTTATAACTTCATTAAGCTGCAGACCATACCTTACCCTTTCACTAGATCCCTGAAAAGAACTTTTGTGCGTGCCAAACAGATATCCACTTGGTCTGTGGCTCTTGAAAGGTAAATTGCCAAGTTCCAGCAAGCAAATTAAGAGGTGCAATAAGAGCTAGCTGTTGCATTCTATCAAATCCTGCCACTGAATGTGCTGAAAAGCTTGCCCAGAGCAATGGCCTCACATATTTATGGTGTGAATGGGAGACTCTTGGAGCTATGTATTGCCATAGTTCCCATTTCTTTTGTAATAAACCAGCTCAGCAGATGTAGCTTAGGTAAAAGGGAAATTCAAAGTCTCCTACTTAAAGAATAACCAAAACAAAGTTCTCTCTCTGGTCCTCTGTCTATGAGCCAGACTTAGAGCCAGACCTTCCTTGTACTGATTAATGTTTTATTCTCTGCATAACCCAATGAAACTCAAAGGGTTGTCACATGGAAGAAAGTGCTGTGCAACAGCACTGTGAGTATCGCTGCCAGGGCATGATCGAAAATATGTTTTAAAAAAAATCTAACTTTTAGTTTCTAATATAACACAGATTGAATAATGATATTGGTTTTCCAAGTCATTTGTATCATTCCCCTGGATTAAATTTGAACGTTGAAGACAAGCAGTTCTGGGTAGCATAGGTTTTCTTTACTGATAGATGTATTGCAGTTTTGTGCTATCGATACCTAATTCACATTAAATGCAAGTAGTTTTAAATCTCCATACTTGTGACTTTACTTGTGCCTTTAGACTTCAGAGTATTTAGTACAACATTTGCAATCAAATTAGCCCTGTTCACTCTACCTGTGTATTAAAATAATAAAACACAACATGAGACGTTATACTCTGATTTTATTTAGTCTAGTGAGTGCACAGTAGCTCTATATTAAAACAGATGCAGAAGATGAGACAGATTTACAAAGATTGTTAAACTGTGGTCCAGTAAAGTGATGGCAAGGGATATAATGATAAATGGTTTTGTGCCTGTTGATGCTTACAGTCATGTATTATACCAAGATGTTTTAGAAAAAATTAATTACATATTTCTGCACCATTTTTGCACAATATACTAACAGCATCTGCCTTTCAAGGAAGAAAAAAAAGGAGGGGGCCTTGCATATTAATCAGTAAAGGCTAATAAATTTATTGTCTGGTTACCAGTGAAGTCCGCAGAGAAGTTCTGTTGCCTCTGTAGGGCAGTAGGTTGGCCCTCTAGCATGCCTTCATACCTTTCATGCTTAATAGTGCATAAATCTTTTGTACTTCTAGCTTTATCTGATATTGTTGCTTAACTTGATTACATATGAAAGTAAGAAGAGTCTCCTCAGTAGTCATCTTAAGCATTGTTTGTTGTTACTTGTTTATGGGATATTTTTCTACTGGGTAGTCTTTAATCTGAAATTATATCAAGCTCTGTAATAAAACTGAAAGAGATAACATCTATGGCATTTCCATTCCTCTGCTCTGGTGATAGCATTATTTAACAACACTAGCAAGTTGATTAAGAAAGACCTTGCTGTCATAAATCCATGTTGCTTTCCTCACCAAATTAAACTTTTCAGTGTATTGCTGAGGTTCAGAAAACTGTTCCAGCATTCAACAGGGGATAATTCGCTAAATAATCCACAATGTGTTACGTACTCTTCTACAAGGTGGAGAATTATTTAACACTCTACCTCTTCTGGAATTTTGCATGTCTGATTAATCTTCAATCTTCCTTTCCCTTGAAATCATTGAGAAAAAAAAAATCAGTTTCTTGGGTATTTAAGGGATCTGATCTTTTCATAGCCATGTTTGTTCTTGTCTACATGTTATATAATCCTACTTCTGCATATCCTTGAATCTTTGATTTATGCAGATCTTTATCCCAGCTAACAGAAGTCAGCTACTGAATGAAAATACCAGCTTCTTGTTTGTTATCCTTCACAGTGGACATATTTTTTTTCTATCAATTGTAAATCCTGCCTATGGAGCAGAAAAAATGAAACTGAGCTTTATCTTCATGGCTTTGTGAACCCTGTATTCTTTCATGATGCATTTGAAAACTGTTTTCTGTAAAAATTTGGTTTATGGCAATCAAAAAGGAAGCAGCTTCGGCAAGTCAGATAGAGGTTCAAATTCAATTAAATCAGCCCTGTAGGAAGTGATTCCTTGGGTATACTGCAAGGCAGAGCACTAAGATTGTTTGGGAACAGATTTGTGAAAATCCTTATGTGGTCCTGAACTTTTCAAACACATAATCTGAGGTTCTTCAGTTTATCCAGTCATGAAAAAAATGTAGTCAGTGAGATGACTGAACCTTCACAGACAGCTGTAACTGTTCTGTGTGGATACCACCGTTTAATATTTAATGCTAGCTCTGTTCCTAAATGTGTCCATATGACTCACAAATTCCTACTCCAAACTGGAAAGGCTAAGTAAAAAGATATGATATGAAATTATCTTCTGCCTCAGCCACAGTTAACAGTCTAAATGGACCTGAAAAAAGACTCAGGGATGCATATGCTCTAGACTGAAGAACTGTCAAATAAGCAGAGCTGAAATTCATAGCAACTGTGTGGGGTTTGGAGTATGTTAAATCAAAACTAGTAACTATATAGGGTCAAGAATGGGTCTTTGCATCCATATTGTACTGGTTGGGCAAGTCTTTAGAATAAAGCAATGTTTTTGATGAACTTGTCAGCAAGTAAAGCTTCAAGTCTGGAAGGAAGGAAAAATATCTTATAGTTTAATTCTATTACTCCAAAGGGGCCCAGACCTGCATCTTGATATTAATGAAAGGAACATCATTTTAAGTGCTGCTGATTATTTTCTTGGCTTGCATTAAGTAAGTTATTCTCACCCCCTGTTTGCTCTAGCTCTCTCTTAAGGGATTCATGAAGCAGAACTTGTTGAGATAATTAATTCTGAATAAGAGGAAAACTATTTAGAATTATCATGTCTGTCTTGTACCGTAATTCTGCTCATCATCTTAGGACTTTCCCTGTAGGTTTTTTTACTTCATCATTTATAGCTTGGTTTCTTTTTTTTCCTTCAGGGGGAGCGGGGAAGGGGATGGTTGTTTGTTTTTTGTTATTTTGTTATTGCTTTCACCACTTTTGAGACTTCTTTGCCATGTTGATTGGTTCGTGGTTTGAAAGAATTTTTGCATTGACTTCACTGCAGATTTGGGTCTTCAACTAGTGTCTCAAATTTTTGTCTTTCTTGTGGTATAAAAATTTATTCTACAAATGCATTCTGTGTTGTTCTTTTCTACCATTGTAAAATATTGCAGAATACTCTTCAATATTTAATGTAGATTTTATATTTCTCAAGATTAATGTTTCCATATGTTTACTAAAAAGTTACATTTCTTAAATAACACTCCAAATCAAATTCTGAAGATAATAATGGCAAAGCTCTCACTGACTTCGATGAAATAGAATTTCATATCCAACTATCTAGGAGATAACATACAATACCTAGGAGAAGAAAATCACAGTAATATTATGTTTGGTTTTATTACTAAATATTTGCTTTATGCCTGAAGACTGATCTGGAAGCCATCTTTTCAATATCACTGCTCCTCTCTTCAGTACTTCCTTGTTATGTAAAATGCATTTTTGAAATCTTTCATATCAATTCATCTTTTCCATAGCTACCAAATATACCTCTTTTCAATCTGTGGGCAAAACTTGAGTCTGACTTTGAGCGTCTCTCTCTCTGCAATTCATTCTGTCGTGCACAACTGCAACAGATCTATTTCCAGTTACTTCAGCTTACTCTACAGTTCTCTTATTAGCAACCTTAATATTTTCTTTTGGAGCACTCATTGTTACACTTTCTTTTTTAATTTGTTTTTCAGTAGTTACTTACTATAACGTACACCATTAAATTTACTACTATCTACATCAGATATTCTTCCATTGTAAATTTTCCCTGTAGATTCTTTTCTACATTTCTATGTCAGATCATCTTATTATTTATTTTGCTACCTGAAAATTCTAAATAGAAATACCAGACCCAAAGTGCCTGTTTATGTTAACTTATCAAATCCCTGAAATATATGATAGCTTTGCTGGAAATTGGGACAGTAGTATTATGTTAACATTTACACTAGAAACCTGCATTTGTTCCAGGAAATAGAGCAAAACTGTGTTTGAGGACTGATAATGTTCATTGTTACCCTTCTTGTCCATGTGAATACTCACTATTTTCAAAACCACTGTATAGATCAGTAATCATCATTTTAATTTTTTTGAGGGAAATTTGTGTGGAAAAGTATTTTATAAAAGATTACAGAATGTTTTTCTTCTTATAAGACTGAAGAATTTGGCTCCCTGTCATTGTTCTGTTTTGCATGCAATAGGATTTATTTATTTATTTATTTATTTACCACAGTACTGCATACTATTACCTTATTAATCATTCTTCTATCCTTCTTCCCTCATAATGTCTTTTTTTCTTTCTTTCTTTCTTTTCCTTTAAATGTGCTTCACAAGCTTTCATTCTGCAATCCACACAGCTGGTCATCTTTCTTTTTTGTTGTGTCTAAAAGCAGCCATATGTCATCAGCAACCCTCTCATGTATATTGAACTTCCTTAGCACTTCAGCTTGTCTCTTTGAATGTGTTACCTGATGTCTTTAAAATGGCAAAACATAGGAAAGTGGGTCCTCCTGGTCCTTTGTTCATCAGACCAGCAAGAGCTATGAATATTGTAGAGTTAGCATTTATGCCCTTGGGCCATATTTATTCTAGCTTTGCTTTTTATTTTTCTTTGCTTCAGCTCAACTAGAAGGACATGAGTAAAATCAGCTCTATACAGAAAAGCAGCAATATGCCTATCCTTTATCAGTAGGGAAATACCAGTGCTGCTGAGCACCAGTGTCTTTGGTGTTATAGCAACCACAATCACTGCAGTTCTCCAGCTCTGTCTGTCTAGGTGCTTTGTTTGGTGCTCACTGTTTTTTATATGGGTGGCCACAGCACAATGGTCTCTCAATGGTTAGCATCAGTGCTTGAGTACCATTGCAATATGTCTGGTAGGACATATGTGCAATAACAGCGAAGGAGATGTACTGAAGAAGAAAGGTGTGTTGAATGTTTGAAAAGCTTTAGGTTCAGATGATGCCTGTAATTTCTTCTAAAGTAAGTTTAAGAACATTGGTTTTGCAGTTCTGCATGTGAAAGCCTCTTCATCTTCTTCACTGTTTAACATGATTATCTAGTTAAGAGATTGAAATGCTTTTGGGTGTGAGTGATATCTCAGGCAGCTAGGACCACAATTTAAATGGACTCCCTAACAACACATAGTCTGTCAGAGAAATGTGATTTCTGTTATTGTTGAATTCTGAAACTACTGGAATGCAAGTAGTTTCTCTCCTTTCTAAATGAGTTGCAGTCATCAGAAAAACATCCATTTTGGAACTCCGTCACATGTCTGGAGCACGGTCTTATCATCTGGAGATAGAGAACTGGCTTTTTGCAGCACTGGTATTTGGCTATCCAGTAACACTGAAGAGTTCATGAGATACCCGTGGTTACCTTGGTAATAAAGTGATGAGATAGACTCAGTAGAATGGGATTTTTTAGAGGTGGTAAGATTTTCAAAGCTCTTCCTTTTTTTCTTTCTTTTTTTTTTCTTTTTTTTTTTTTTTTTTAATGAGCATTAACTCATTTGTTACTGAGATTCATTTTAAACAGGTAACTAAGGAATGCTTTTAATAGGCTGAGAAAAGTTAACAGATGTCAGTGTACACTTTAATCTTGCCATTTGTAACAACCTATGGCGTTTTGTATTCATTATGCTTTTTAAGGGCAAATAATTTAGATTCTTTCACCTTCTGATGATAAACTCCTTTTTGCATTCCCTCCTCTGAAGTCAGTTTTCTAAATAAGAAAATAAACAAATCTTGTGTGAAACGTTATCATCAGCCTTAGTAAAATTAACTGCGTACACACACCCCCGAGCCTAAAACTATGTTGGACATGCATTGCACTTAGACACCACTGTTTACTATTGTTTCATTTACTGAAAACAAATAAGAAACAAATCTTTATGCAGGAAAAAAAAAAAAAAAAAAAAAAAAAAAAAAGCTTAAAATCACAAGGAGGTACAGTTAAGTAGCTTAAAATCCTACCTTCACATTTGCAATAGATTTGGTGGAGCTGTTGTCAAGAAATCGTGGTCCTTAGATGTTGAGAGAAATGGGTGCTCTTTGGCACCCTTTTCTAGTACGTACCTGTGCACTTAAGGCTATAATGACACTAATCTGTGGGAGGTTTGGAAAAATTCAGAAACCATGTAATATTGTGCCCTGTACCTTTAATTCATTTCAGCCAGTTCCATGCTGATGAAGTGATCTATCATCATTGCTACCATATTATAGCATGTGTTCCTACAAGAAAGTTCAGCCACTGCAGGGGTGACCGGACTAACATCGCCTGGCACCCAGCAGTGAGCAGACTAAACTGTAGTTTTAGATAGAGAATATGGAAACTGACAACAAATTATTACTTGTGGTCTTTTTCCAGTTTTCAAGTGCAAACATACCAAAGTCTATTTTAAATCTGAGCCAGTCAGACATTTAGTAATATAGATCAAAGAAGAAATGAAGGCCTCCCATGCTTATTATTTCAATATGATGTCTGTTCTAATAAAGTGTAAGAATGCCTGTGATAGACTAACTAGTAGGAATTTTCTGGTTCTGTAGTTTAGCCTTAAATATATACATATATTTGTAAATTAATCAGAAACATATTGTGGTGGTTTCAGTTCCTCGGAAAGCTGATTGTTTTCAATCCTTTCTTTAATCTTAGAAATATGGTGGCAGCCTGCCAGAACACTTTCAGATAAACAGTCCACTTCACATTTAAAAGCTGTAGAATCAACGATGTTGAAGGGGGAAAAAAAGCGACTGAAAGCACCAGTTCTCTCTCTCTTCCCCAAAATGTAGAATGTTTTAAAAATAAGTTAGTTGTTATGCTATTGTCCTTCATTCTTAATTAGAAATAATAAAAGCCATCTGTGCAAGGTGAATTCTGATAAAATCTTGGCTTTTAAGTGTTCGTTGATCTTGTGTGTACCAATTTTCAAATGTCTTAATAGCTCCAGGATGGCTATCACACTGAGTATGCTCGCTGATTTCCATCATGCTCTCTGCTGTTGAATGCAGTTCTGTTTATGTGTGGTTATATTTCACCTGAAATTAAAAAAACATTCTATTCCTCTTGGTACAATAGCTATTGAACAGGATGGAACTGTTTCCATTTGGAATAGTTTTTTCATAGTGCTGTCTCCTCCCAGGCTGGGGTAAAATGCAGTAGAAATGAGGAGTTGTTTTATGTGAATCGCATGCTGGACAGTATTTCTGTTGCTGCTTTAAGTGACAGGATTTTCTGCTGTCTCCTCTCAGCCAGACTGAAGGACCCGTGCTCAAGGTCCTCCTTGATGGAGAATGTACTCCCCAGTCAAAAAGGAGAAGGCTCAGAAGTTATTGTATTGCAGCCTGGAAATGGAATACAGGGTTTCTTTTCTTTCAACCTGTGTTTTCAGTCAATTAAAATTTGTACTCAAGGCTTTTCAGTTTGAAGCCACCCCTGTGTCTGTGATGAGCAATCCTTCTTGTTTGTGCAGTCAT